>NW_023270709.1:20373112-20457420 GCF_011800145.1 Mirounga leonina | reverse complement strand
AGGAAGGGAGGGAGGAAGGAATGGAGGGAGGAAGGAAAGGAGGAAAGAAGGGAGGAAGGAAGGAAGAAGAGAGGGAGGAAGGAAGGAAGGGAGGAAAGAAGGAAGGAAAGGAGGAAGGAAGGGAGGAAGGAAGGAAGAAGAGAGGGAGGAAGGAAGGAAGAAGGGAGGGAAGGAGGGAGAGAGGAAGGAAGGAAGGAGGAAGGAAGGGAGGAAGGAAGGAAGAAGAGAGGGAGGAAGGGAGGGAGGAAGGAAGGGAGGAAGGAAGGAAGGAAAGGAGGAAGGAAGGAAGAAGGGAGGGAGGAGGGAGGGGGGGAGAGAGGAAGGAAGGAAGGAAGGAAGAAGGGAGGGAGGGAGGAAGGAAGGACGGCCGGAGGAAGGAAGGGAGAGAGTGAGGGAGGGAGGGAGGAAGGAAGGAAGGAAAGAAGGAAGAAGGGAGGGAGGAAGGAAGGAAGGAAAGAGAAGATTCTTGAGGCGAAAACGAGCATGTGGGATGTGTATCTTTATTTACACAAAGATCGTTCTGCACCTTCCCGTTTCACAGCACGCGGTAACAGTAATGACTTTGCCAGGAAGGACCGGAGTCGGTCCAGCATGAAAGAGGTACCCCTGAGTCTGCATGTTTGCGCCAACAGGTCCCAGCTGAATCAAACCCAAACGTGCAGTCACGGTTCCGACACCTCACTGTGCGGAATCATCTAAGGTGTTGAGGAGACATGCAGACTCCAGGCCCGCGGCTGGGGCGACGCTGCTGGGGCAGTTCCTCCTGCGGGCCGGGGACTCTGCATTTCAGAGCACAGCGGGCGAGCCACAGGCAGCCCTGGAACAGGCTCAGGAAGCCAGACCTCGGGTTTGTGCCTCATGCCCGGGCCCCGCCTTACATCCTCCCAAGACACCTTTTACTGCAGCTTTGCCGGGGGAAAACCCGAAAGCCCCTCTCCTCGGGGACATGCTCAGATCAGGCTTTCTGTCCCTGGTCCCTTCCGCTGCAGCACTGAACACTGGCAGGACCCTCTCTAGTGGCACACGTATGGAGTTGGAGATGTGAGTGACGTCCACACTCTGAGGGGGACTCCTTGACCAATGGAGGCAGGAGGCAGTCAGTAAAGATACCCATTTTCCCATCCCTCAAGTGGACCATTTTCTGAAGCTCATTCTGAGTGATTCCCCAGAGGGTCCCGGCAGGAAGAACCCCAGTTGCCCCCAAGGATGACCCTCTCTATACCGAATCCCTTGTTTTGGCTTTGCTCTTCTCTTCCTTCTTTCCCACTCCCCCAGTCCTATTCCTGGGATCTAACCCAAAGGTAAACTACCTACAGGTGAGCCCTTGTTGCAGCCTGCTTTCTGGGGAAAACCCAAGTTGAGGAAGGATTCTAGAAGGACAGCCTGAGGGACTGGGGCTGGACATGGAGAAGGAGAAGCAGTAGAGCCCTGGGTATATTCTCCCAATGCTGCTTCCTTCAAGTGGCCCCACCACAACCCGTTTGTATATTATCTTTCTTCACTTTATTTCCCTTAAAAATAAAGTTCTGAAGAAAAACACATTTGAAAATAGTCAATCTAACAGAAAAACCTCAACACTTGGAGTCAAGGACATGAATTTCACTACTAGTATAACCTGCACTGAACTATATCATATTCCAAAATTGTGGCGGGTTTTGTCTGCATCACAGTTATTGAGAAAATAGCACACTACTATTATTAGCTGTTCATATAACATAAAATTGATAGCAATGAGCCGTGTGGCCAGACTCAATCCCTCTATCCTTATAGTTGTCAGTAGGTGCTTAGTTTGACCACATGAGTTTGCTCATGCTGATGAGCAGCTGGGTCTAAGTCGCAAACACCCTAGAAGTGACAGAAATCTTAGGATGTTATTGCAAAATCTGACTTCATTAGTTGAGGCTGTATCAGTGTGAGTCTTTATTATCACAGGGGGAAGGAAAGGAAAAGAATTTCTCGATAAAAAAGAAGTAGATCAGAGGAGTTACACGACACCCCCCCCCCTCGCCCCATGATGCAGATACCCATTTAATTCATTCTGATTCTGTCTTTTCCTCCAGTTTCTTCTTCTGGTTACCTGGTAGTCAGCCGTCTGGACACTGGTCTTACTATAACACCCGGCAGCTCCGCAGATTCGTCCATGGGTTCTTCTGACATATAAAAGTTCAATATAAAAATAAAAGTCGTATTTGTTACACCGTAAACTAGAACACCATGTTGCTGGACTCAAAGACTTCTCCATTTGCTCCCAAATTTTGCTTTGCAGGGAAACACACAAAACAGAACCAAAAAAAAGAAAAAAACAAAAAAAACAATTATGCCTCAGGCACTACATTCACATTTTCACATAATTTTTTATTGAAGAACAATATACATATAAAAAAGGTACACAAATCATCAATGTACAGCTTGAGGAATTTTCACAAAGTAAATTCTCCTATGTGACCAGCATCCAGGCCAAAGGAATAGAAAAGCACAAACATCCAAATAGTGTCCCTTGTGCCATTCCTGGTTTTTCAATCCACCCCAAACAGAACCAGTATACTGATTTCAAATACCATCACTTTATTTTGCTGGTTTCTGAAGTTTATACAAATCGAGTCACAACCTATACGCACATGTGTCTGGTTTTATTCATTCCATATTGTCAGATTTATCCATGTCATTACTTACAGTAGTCGTTCATTTTTATCATTGTGTATTTTTATTGCATTCACTTGAATAAATGTAAAGGAATTTATTCATTCTACTGTGATTGAAAATGTGGATTATTTCCAGATTTTTGCCCATTACAAAGAGTGCTGCTCTTTGTAATGGGCAAAAAAGTGAACCTTCTTGTACATGTCTTTTGGTGAGCTGTGTTTCCATTTCTTTGGGCACTGTACTTCAAGTGGCGTCCCTGGGTCCATATGTTCAGCTATGCCAAAATGTTTTCCAAGGGGGTTGGAAATGAACAAGATAATTTAAAATTTATATGTTAAAACACGGGGCCAAATATAGCCAAGACATTCTAGGGGGGAAAAACCTCGCCAAAGTAGAAAGACTTACAGTACCAAGTTTGATGTGATAAACTGCAATATAATGACAGTGTGATAACGCTCACAATAGACAAATAAATGATGGAATAGGATTTGGAGTCCAGAAACAGACGGACGGGTAAATAGTTCTATGCCTATATCTGTATCTACTTGATTTGCAGCCAGGGTGGCACAGTTGAGCTTTGTGGAAAGGGTGGTCTTTTCAACACGTGGTGCCATGTCAATATTATATCCATACTGAAAGAAATAAATTACGATCCCTATCTCACACAATACACAAAATCAATTCCACAGTCCCCCCAAGACCTCATCAGGTCTATTTCTTTCTGAGAAAGAAATAAGGCTCTAAAATCTAATCAGTTGTATATGTCTTTTAACAAACGTGATTTTCATTTGTATTGAGATTAGTGCTTTGGATAAACTTCTTTACTAAGATTAAGAAGAGATCTTTGTGCCTGTTTTGAAAAATTTATTTTCCTCTCTCTCCCCTTTTCCCTCTCTCCTTTCTCCTTCTCCTCTTCCTCCTTTCCTTTCTGCCCTCCCAACAGCTGCCCTTTCTTTGGTTAACTATATGCATCCAAGAGCAAGGTAACAAATCAGCACCCCGCATACCAAATCTGACCTACAGAACTGTTTTAAAACAAATCATGTTTAAAAAAAAAAAAAATCCTGTTGCCAACATGACTGTGAGACTTTACACAAAATCCAATTACAGGACATCTTTTGAAAATTTGGCAGATGTGGCCACCCTGGGCCAGCAGAAATCTATGCAACAGTGTCCTGGATTTTGTGAAGTGCTTGTATGCTTTAGACAGGGAAGCCCAGGTATATTCCCCTTAATCCTCACTGGCCTGCTTTCCTGGTGCATCTTACCTCCCGGACCCCTGTAGGATCTGCATTTAAGACCCCTGTTACCATCAATGTTTGAATAGAAGAGCTACATGTAAAAACCTGTTCTTAAAAAATTATAGATGCACAAATGTCAATATTGTTTTCTATTTATACACAGTTTTCAGTGTTCTACATATGGTAGCTAAAAAGATTTCTCTTCTTTAGTTTTTGGGCATAAATCCCTTCTTGTTTTCACAGGAACATTAGCTCAAATTTGCAGATACTGTGTGCTGCAGATAAAATTGTTGCGTTTAAAACCATATGTCACACTGAACTGTTCAAGAGGCACCAAGCCTTTCTTACCCGCAGATCTTTAAAGATATAATTTTATGCTCAGTTAAGATGGAAAAGAGCATTAGGCTTGAAGATAAACCTATTTACTGTGGATGCATTTCGCTAAATTATTTCACCAAATGACTAGGTAGAGAGACATTAGTGTAGTATGTTAAAAAACAGCTTTCTCAATGTACATATGTCTTCCTCCATATAATCTTTTTTTTTTTAAAGATTTTATTTATTTATTTATTTGAGAGAGAGAGTGAGAGAGAGAGAGAGCACAAGAGTGGGGAGCGGGAGAGGGAGAAGCAGACCCCCTGCCGAGCAGGGAGCCCGATGCGGGACTCGATCCCGGGACTCCAGGATCATGACCTGAGCCGAAGGCAGTCGCCCAACCAACTGAGCCACCCAGGCGCCCTTTTTTTTTTTTTTTTTTTTAAGATTTTATTTACCTCCATATAATCTTGGTAGCCGCAGGATCAGCGGGGATACTCCAAAGGATCTGTCTCCTGTTCATTTACACATCCATATTTACTTTCTAAAAGTTGTAATAAGGATCTCAATTCATAAAGTGGCTGTGAACCATTTAACGTTTTATGGGAATTTTGTTCTATTTCAGGCCACCATTATATTATGGCTATAGAAAGGCATAAAACTCTATTATATTTCATAGAGGTAAAAAAAAAATCAACTTGAGTTGTATAAAATGAGTAGTTCATAACTGTGAAAAGTCCTTCAGGAATAAGATGCATTTCACTATAACTATTCTGCAATCTCACACACGTAATGTAGAGGTTCTTTTAAGACATAGAAGCACATAATGGGAGTGTCTGTTTTGTTTTAAGAAAGTATGACCCTTTGGGTCCTGTCCTCCTCAGAAGGACATTTCAATACAAAACACAATTTAAATGGCAATCAAACTGAACTCATATCACAACCTTGCAAAATTGGCTTCATTCGGCTGACACACACACGCACACACACACGCACGCACACACGTTTTTTCCTTCAAATGAATATTAAAAGACTGATTGAAAGGGCGCCTGGGTGGCTCAGTTGGTGAAGCGACTGCCTTCGGCTCAGGTCATGATCCTGGAGGCCCGGGATCGAGTCCCGCATCGGGCTCCCTGCTCGGCGGGGAGCCTGCTTCTCCCTCTGACCCTCCCCCATCTCGTGCTCTCTCTCTCTGTCTCATCCTCTCTCTCAAATAAATAAATAAAATCTTAAAAAAAAAAAAAGACTGAAAATACAGAAAATTGGAAGTAACTATGGAGGACGTCAATGAAAAAATGTTTTAGCTCAGGGGTGATCAGAACCCCAGCTCTGTGTTGACCAGAATCCCAGCTCAGGAGTGACCTCTGTGTTGACCAGAACCCCAGCTCAGTGGTGACCAGAGCCCCAGTACCACTAACCAGTCTGTCTTGAAAACAGTGACACAAAAATTGTAATATTTTATATAAAATATTTATGATGGAAGTAAATAAAAAAATGAAGAGTCAGTTTCAGGTCTGTACATACACATCTGACATAAGGTCGTTTCTGACTTAGGAATGCTTGAACAGAAAATTGATCCCGTTGCCATTGACACTGGTGAATCACTTTTAGAACTGAGACCTCATCTCCAGCTCTTGGGCCAATGCTCTCTACTCCCACCTCTACCCCATTTCCTCTCCTCCACCCACCCCAGTTGTCTATTTTCAGCCCTAAAGTAAAAAAGAAAGTATGATGGGGCACCAGGGTGGCTCATTCAGTTGAGCATCTTGGTTTCAGCTCAGGTCATGATCTCAGGGTCATGGGATCAGCCCCACGTAGGGCTCTGTGCTTTTCAGGGAGTCTGCTTGTCCCTCTCCCTCTGCCCCTGGCCCCCCACTTTAAAATAAATAAATATTTTTTAAAAATAAAATAAATTTAAAAAAAGGAAGTATGGCAACTACAGTTCCCCTGCTCACACCCCCATCTCTGCCTCGTCCACCATCCCAGTGTGCTGAGTAAGAAGCACAAAAGAAGGTGGCCTTGGAGATGTGGATGCAGATAGGAAACAAAGGAGATAAGAGAGAAGCTTCTGATGGTCCATGATCAGCCCCAATTCCTTTCTTTCACATAAACTTAGTTCCAAGCCCAGTCATCAAAGCCCTGCAGTCCTTAGACATATTTAAAGCCTTTCTCCAGCTCAATTTCACTTTCTCTGGCCGGTGCATCTATCTTGAAAATTGATCATCCGTACTCAATAGCCTCATGTCATTCCCCAACTAATATTGAAGCCCCCCTTTATCCATGGTTCTGCTTTCCGCAGTTTCAGTTACTCGAGGTCAACCTCAGTTGGGAAGCAGATGAACCTCCTTCTAATGAATCATCAGACGGTCAGTAGCAGCCTGACTCTAGGCCACATGCCTACGTCATTCACCTCACTTCATCTCATCACATAGGTGTTTTATCATCTCAATCATCCCAAGAAGGGTGAGTACAGTATAGTAAGACATTTTGAGAGAGAGACCACATTCACATAACTTTTGTTACAGTATATGGTTATAATTGTTTTATTTTAGGGTGCCTGGCTGGCTTAGTCGGTGGAGCATGCAACTCTTGATCCTGGGGTTGTAAGTTTGAGCCGAACCTTGGATGTAGAGATTACTTAAAAATAAAACCTTAACAAAATAATTGTTCTATTTTATTATTAATTATTATTAATCTCTTACTGAGCTTCATTTATAAAAGAAACTTTACGTAGGTATGTACGTATAAGAAAAAACATACTGTCTATAGGGTTTGGAACTATCTGTGGTTTCAGGCATCCGCTGGGAGTCTTGGAACATATTTCCCACAGATAAAGAGAGACTACTGTGCTCCTTGTTTTTGACCTGGAAGTTCCTACCACGTCTACACTTAAAGGCTTGCTTCACAATTTTCAGAATCCCAATCAACAAATATTTGACAAGTTCCAAACACAAAAGGTCATACGAAAATTTCCTTTTCCATTGGCATTCAAGTGAATCCAAAAGAAAATTACAAACAAACCAGTAGTCACACATTCAATTTCTCTGCTCTTGCTTCTCAGTCATCAATACTGGAGAATATATGTAATGTTATAGAGTGGGGACCCTGCGAATTTATGACTCTCAGCTTTGTAGGATGGCTGAAGCTGCATAGCCAGCCTTGACTTCAGTTTTCCAGTTTTCTCAAGTCCCTCCTTCAGTTTCCTTGTCATCAAACTTCAAGTGTGAGTGTGCGTGTATGTAGATAGACAGGTGGATTATAGATAGATGACAGACAGATAGATGATAGATAGATATGAATCCAGCCACATCTTTCTCTTCTGTGTTCCCCAAATCTGTATCTCTCTACCTTCTTTTCAAAATCACTTGGGCTCTGCTCTTTATCACATTTCTATCTCAATGGAGATGACACAAATCCAATTTTTCCTGTTCTATCATATACCTCATTCTTTTTGCTGGTTTCTATGCCTTGGCTGATAGATATTGTGCTATCATAAAAAAGTACATTTGGCCTTTGACTTATTTTCCTGGCACAGAGCTCCCAAAACCTTTGAAATTTCCTAACTGATAGGAATATCTTTTGTTATTCATATCAAGCCCCTCTGGAACACACCAGAGTCTTTGTTACTAAGGGTGGGGCTCTTAAATAGCCTCAGGACGGGCCTGATCACCAGAAAATACAATTGTAATTAGAGGGTGGGAATTCTCAGCTCCACCCTATCCCAACCTGTGCGGAGGAGAGTGGGACTAGAGATTGGGTTATAGAATCTCTGAACAGTGAGATTTGAAGAGCTTCTGGATTGGTGAGCACGTGGACATGCTAGGAGGGTGCTGTAACCAAAGAGGACATGGAGGCTCTCACCTCCCCCACCCCTGCCATACTTTGCCCTATGGATCTCTTCCATTTGGCTAGTCCTGAGTTGAATCCTTTGAATTGAATCCAGTAAGTGTAAGTTGTGTTTTCCTGAGTTCTTTCAGGCACTCTAGTAAATTATTAAATCTGAAGGTATGAAGAGGTCATGGGAATCCTGAAATTTGTAGCCAAGTTGAGCAGAAGTGTAGGTAGCTGGAGGCAGTCTTGTGGGACTGAGCTTTTAAACCTGTGGAGATTGATGCCAGCTTCAGTTCATGTCAAAATAAAACTGAATTGTTGGGCACCCAGTCGATGTAGAGAATCAGAGAAATATAGTCTGCTATAGGTCATTGCTAGCTCGTTCCCTTAAGTCTGTCTTTCTTTCCTTCTTTCTCTTCTTTCCTTCCTTCCTTCCTCCCTCCCCCTCTCCTTTTCTCTCCCCCCCCTTCCTTCCTTCCCCCTTTAACTATGAAACTTCTTGAAAGAGAAATCCACAATAGATATTAACCATTTCTTTCCTCTCCTTTCCTCATCTCTCCTCTCCTTCTCCCTCCACCCCCCTCTCCTCTACTTTTCCCCCAATCTCTCTTCCATATCTATATCCCTAGCAGCACCTATGACATTCATTAAAGCCCCAAGTTTGTATTACGATCTGCCTACTGGATATCTGCAACTGGAGATTTTATAGGCATCTCAAACTCAGTGTGTCTGAATCTGGATGTATTGTCTCCTCTATTCAAATAGTCTCCTCTGCTATTTTCCAAACCAGTTAAAAGCATCACTTAAATTAATTATCCTTAGTTTTGTCTCTTTATTCTTCGTCTTCACTATGGCCTAAAAGAATTATAAAGCACTGGGTTAGTGCTTGGCTCTCCATTTAGCTGAGATATCTAGCTAACCACAAAACTTCATTCATCTTATTTTCCGGAATAACAAAAGTATAGGCAGTCCATGTGTATTTCGGTGTTTCATGCATGTCTTATCAAGAGAGGAAACTTGTAATGGCTGTGGATTTTCCTTCTCATTGAAACTCATTGGTGTTCACATTCCTATTTCAGAAAAGAGGAAGGCTGCATCAACTTTAATTAAAAATTTTAAGACATAAATTCACTTAGACATTAATTCCATAGAACGCTCTTCCTTAAAGACTTATTTCCTAACGATATCCTAGGAATATGTAATATTCATCTAAATGGGTATTAGGAATGGGAGGAGAAACTGACATCATTTTTTAAATCAATTTTATTAAGCTGTGATTCCCATGCAGTAAGCCACACCTGTTTTAAGTATATAGTTTAACGAAATGTGACAGTTGTATACATCCATGTAACTACCACAATCAAGGAATAGAACATTTCCATAAGACACCAAAATTTCCTTTTGCCCCTTTGCATTAGGGCCCCCTCATCCCTCCTTAATCTCAAGGAAAATACTTACCTGCATTCTGTAACTTTCATTTCCTGGGATTTCACTGAACAGAAGCAAGCCATATGTACCCTTTGAGATCTGGCTTCTTTTGTGCAGCATGAAGCTTTTGAAATTAAACCACTGTGCTGTATAGATCTTGCTTTTTATTCTGAGTAGCTTTCTACCATATGAATTCACTACAAATTGTTCATTCACTTGCCTAGTGATGTATTTGTTCCCCCTTTGGGGCTATAGTGAATAAAACTTCTAAGCACATTCATGTACTTGTCTTTGGGTGAATAGATGTCTCTCTGTTTCTCTTGGGTGAATACCTACCCGTGGAATTGTGGGGTTATATATTAAGTGTATGTTTAACTTGATAAGAAACTCCCAAATTGTTTTCCAGAGTGGTTGAACCATTTTACATTCCCAGCAACAACAATAATTCAGTGAAGCTGGTGATTGTGTTTTATAAGATTTTCGTATTCTACTGATTTTATGATGACTCATCTTACTAACTACTGAAAAAGGATGGCTGAAATATCCAGCCATAATAGAGAGTTTGTCTATTGCTAACTTCAGTTTGGTCAGATTTTTCTTCAGGTATTTTTGAAGCTCTGTTACTAGGTACATAAACATTTCAGGTTGTTATATTATCCTGATAAACTGATTCCCTGATAATATGTTCCCTTTTATTCTTGCTAATATTTCTTTATCAGATGCATACTTTGGTTAATGATAGTATAGCCATTATAGTTTTCTCTTGATCAGTATTTGCATGTTATATTGTTCCCCATCCTTTTACTTTTAACCTATTTATATCTTTATATTTAGAGTGTTTTTCTTGTAGGCAGAATATAGCTCTGTCTTGCTTTTTAATCCAGTCTGACAGACCATGCTTTTCAAGTACAATGTTTAAATTGCTTATATTCAATGCAATTATCTACAATTTGGGGATTATATCAACCATCTTGATGGTTTTTTCCTATTTATTTCATTTTGTCTCTGTTCCTTTTTACTTCTTTTCCTGTTTTGTTTTGGATTAGTTGGATATTTTCACTATCCCACTTTATCTACACTAATGGCATTTTATTTTTTCATGACATTTAAAAAAATAATTTGCATTTTTAACTTACAATATACCACTTCAAGAAAAAAGTCAGAGCCTTTAAACAGTATAGTTATATTTCTTCCCTCTATCCATCCTGTTTCTAACTATGTCCAATTATAGATCATTTGAGACTTTTTAAATTTTTTATTATTATTATAGTCTTTTTTTTTCACGTCAGCTTAAAAAGTTTCTGATGCTACATTTTCAGGTTCACTACTTTTTCTTCTGCAGTGTCTAATCTACTTTTAATACAGTTTGATATTTCAAAATGTATATATTTATTTTTCAGCTTTACAGTTTGGTTCTTTTTAAATCAACTCTTATTTTGCTCATGTCTTTAAATATTTCTGCAGATTCATAGAGGCTGTCTTAAATTCTCTGTCTACTAATTCTAGCATCTCTGTGATACGTGTGTCTCTTTCTATTTATTGTTTTTTGTCTTTGTTATAAGTCTCATTTTTGTTGTTTTCCCATAAAGAGCTTTGGACTTTCTATGGCAGGAAGTTAAGTAACTTGCAGTTCAGCTTGATAATTTCAAAACTTGTTTTTAGGGGCGCCTGGGGGGCTCAGTCGGTTAAGCATCTGTCTTTGGCTCAGGTCATGATCCCAGGGTCCTGGGATCCAGCCCCGCATTGGGCTCCCTGCTCAGCGGAATCTGTGTCTCCCTCTCTCGGCCTCCTCCCCTCTTCTCATGCTCTGTCTCTCTCTCTTTCTCAAATAAATAAATCAAATCTTTAAAAAAAACCCCTCATTTTTAAATGCTGTTATATCAGGTTTAGGTAACTCTCTTTAGGTTAGGATGCCTTCCCTGTATTACCGTCCAGAAAATGACTTCAAGCAGAAGTCTGGGGTGATCATAGTGTTCACCTTGTTTTCGACCTTCTCTCAGGATCACCACTCTGCTTTATCTTTTGTCTAATGTCTGAAATGGTTGCTTTATATATTTTGTCCTTTTTCTAGTTTTGTTCCCCTTTTCTAGATTTCTATGATTTAGAATAAATCTGTTCATCCATCATGGCTGGAGACAGATGTCTGACTTCTCTTTTCGGAGACATAGTGTGTAATGATTTCTCTAAAAGTTCTTCGCTTTTAAGAGAGAAAGGATTACCTTTTCACAGGGGAAAATACTGCTTACCCCAAAGTTTACTACATCTTTTTCAAATGGAAAAGATTCAGTAAACTGTATGGTTTTCTTTTTGTTGTTGTTGTTGTTGTTGTTTTGTTTTTCATTATTTTTGTGTTTAGGGAAGCAGAGCTTATCTTCGGTCATCCATACCATTTGTTCGGCTGGGGGGGTTGTTGAATATTATAGATGTTGTATCAGTTAGTTACTACTATGTAACAACCCATTCCACCATTTCAGTGGCTTAGAATAATAACCTTTTTTTCCCCCATGAGTCTGTGAGTCCATTAATCAGCACTACTGATCTGACTGGGCTTGCTGTGGCTCTTTGGCTGGCCTATGTTTACCTGCTGGTCTAATGGTCTTCTTTCCTACTCTCCGTTGGATGCTCTCACCTATCTTGGGCTTCATTTGAAACAAATGGACTGATTCAGCTTTTTCCATGTGGTCTGTGTTTGATATCATGGTGGCGGCAGGTTTCCAAGAAAGCAAATGAGGTTGTTAAGGCTTCTTGGACCTGAACAGACTTTGGCTGCATTCTTTTGGCCAGAACAAGCCATAGGATCAGCCTGTATCAAGGGTTGGAGAGATAGACCCCACTTCTTGATAGGAAGAGATGCAAGTCATATATGTAGCCAAGGGTTTGGATACAAAGAGGAGTGGAAATTTGGAGCTATTTTTACCATCCATCTACTATATAAACTTTACCTGTGCGAGTATCTTATTTTAGGAAACTGACTAACTAGGCTCAGAAAGATTACAGTGATTTGAAGTTTTCTCTCCTGAGCTTCACTAATCATGATGACTCATTCCAGCATATGGGCAATGAGAACACAAGGAAATCTCATTAATCAGCTATCTATATCTGTCTACTCTAGCTTCTGCCCATGACTGTTTCCATCCCTCTTATTGTTATTTTTGCCAAATCTTGCAAAGATGTCATAACCTATAATCAAGCAAATACTATTAAATGAAATCTTTTCTGAGCACCTTGGTGAAATATTTCAATAGCTCCTGTTCCACCACCCTTACAACATTTATCATATTTTACCTTTCTTTGAGCTATTTTTTCAAACTGTGGGATCTTCAGCTATACCATCCAGTCCTTGAGGTCCAAAATCATATCCTGTTAAATTTGTGTCCCCTTCAAGACTAATTCCCAGCCCTTAATAGTTGCACCATTGAATAAAGCTGGATAAAAAAGAGGTTAATGTATATATACAGCAGCTTCTTTTCTAATGGGCAGGAAGAAGGGGTTTCATTGTAATTTTGATCAGTACTATAAATAGCAATAGCGACCATTTATTATGTTTTGTCCAAATACTATTTTAAAAATTTAACAAAAGCAGTAAGTTAAGAAAAACAAGTACCTAACTATTCATTGGTGCCTACCTTTTAACTTCAGTCTATATTATAAATGTTCAGCAAATACATACTTTGCTGCCTAGTCTGGCAGAGGAAAGAACAGGGCTTTCAAGACACAGAAATTAGATTCAAATCTCTCAATGCTGCTTTTCAAATACCTTAGTCAACCTGAGGTTTCTTCCCTATAAAACAGAGGTTTATCAATATTTGACTCATAACAAATAGAGGAAATTAAAAGAAATAAAATATGTGGAGAATCAACACACAGTAGGGACTTACTGCATGTTCATTTAATTCAATTTGTGCCTTTTCCCCCTTCCTCTCCCTCTCCCCCACTTCCTCTCCCTCTCCCCCACCCTCCGCTTGTCTCAGAATGCAGGTCTATTTTATTGGCAAACACTGCAGAGCCTAAGTAGGTCCTTGTAATTTTACAGATGTGGTTTGAGAAGAAGATTAACTTGAGGAAGAAAAGAGAGACGTGGTTTCTGTTTACTCCAAATCTCTTTCGACTTCACTCTAGTTTTTTTGGAGATAAATCTTGTAAAATATCTGAAGCTTTGAGGACCACCTTGGGATAATATCCCACCATTGCAAAGGGGAGTGGCCTGCTCTCCCCCTAGAGCCTCAAAATTAGGGGGCAGAGTCCCTTGGCGGATGGATCAGGGAAGGTTTTACTCTTGCTTCTTCCCATTCTGGGAGCTGTATGACCCTTGTCCCTTGCTCAGAAGCACTTGGGTCATCCCCTTTTTCTTGCAGTTTTTTTCTCCTATCCACTTGGTAGTTACAACCACTCTGTCTTTGGAACTTTCACTCTACAAACTTCCCATGGTCCCCAAACTGTGGATCGCTAAGAAGATACTTAGGAATTCATTTTACCAATAATGCCACTTTTGGCTGCAGCAAATGTCTGGTCTTCCTCATAGCCTCACAGCAAATTTTAACAGATTTGAAAAGAGAGAGAAGGATAGAGAGCACAGGATAAGGAGTGAGTGTGGAAGGCAGAATAACACCCACACTCACACACACACACACACACACACACACACACACACTACCATGTCCTAATTCCCAGAACCTGAGGCTATATTACCCCACAAGGCAAAAGGGCAAAGGAGCCTTCGCAGATGTGATTAAGTTAAGGACTCTAAGATGTGGAGATTATCCTGCATTTATCCAGGCTAAATGGCAGACCCAACCTAACCTCTACCTCTCTTGGTGGTGGTCAGAGAGAAAGGTGACAATGGCAGATGGTCTTTGAATATGAGTGCCCTCAGAACAATGAAGGTTTTTTCTCCATGGTAACAGCCTTCAACAAGAACTTTTTCTTCCCCTCCGTACTGTGGCATCTCTATACGTAGGCATATATCTGAGATTAAAATATATATATATAGAATTGAGGAACAGAGATGGTGTAAGCAGGCCATATAAACATTCACATCTCCATTATACATTGCCACAAATCTTTGCCAACTGCCTTCTACATGGAAGGCATGTTACTGTGCACAGAGGCAGAGAAAATTAGACAAACAAATTAACCTTGGCTTCTAGAACCTCAATGCAATACCATCCACTATTTGATGCCTTAATCAACTTTTTATTTCCTAGCAGTTCTTTGAGGAAGAACTAGTTAATGATCCCCAGAAGTTGACCTTTTTCTATTCTGTAGTGTTTTATAATCACCTGATTTTCCCAATGCTGGTAAGTCCCGGAAGGCGCTAACTCACCACAGCAGAAATCTGTCTTATTTCCCATCCTGTACCTACTAGGGCAGAGATTAGAAAGATTCAACAGAAACTAGAACAGTAAAAGAATGGGCACCAGCAGAAATTCACGGTCCCTTGAGTCCTCGCTAATGAACACCATGTTGTACATTAACAACCAACTGAACCAAAGTGGAGAAGGCCGTTCCCAATTGTCACATATGTAGAGAGGGAGGCTTAATAAGGACTTTATTTCTCACTGAAGGAAAATTTTTGTAGAGACATTGATAAAAATTGGCCCTTCGAGGAGCAAATGACCTGAGATTAAACCAGTACCTTGTGATATCTTGTAGTTGTGCTTTGAGAAATTTCCTTAACTTCTATGAGCATCTGTTTTATCATTTCAAAGACATGTATAATAAATTATGGAATCACAGAAATGTTTATCAGTATATTATAGGGGAAAAGATTGTAAAAGCACCTAGTGATGTGTTTGGTACAAACAATATAAACGAAAGGTCTTTTATTCATTCTTTTATTGGTTCAAAACCTACTTGACATTTGCAAATACAGTGACAGTCCTTGAACATAATGATTCCCCACACCTAAGAATTGCTGACTTTCAAATTTTGAGATTTGCAAATGGAGTCACCAATCTGCCAAGATTCACACAAAATGCTTCAACAGAGCAATTATAAGTTAACTCTCTCTTTTGTTTCATGCTTCATTTTTAGATGTTTCATAACCAACTCCTTTGGAAAGGAAAAAAACATCTAGCACATCAGCGTTTTTTAAAGCACATTAGGATTTGAACAGCTGAATGACAGTATCTCCTGGAGGAGAGATTTTCTACTCACAGAACCTGAGACAAGAATCATCTGTCCCAGTTTTATGACTTAGAAAAAAAAAATCGCCAGTGTCCTTTCTGCCAATATTTTTCTGATATTGGAATTCTGATTGAAACATTCAAGTTCAAAGCAATCCTTTCATTACTTCTTGAAGGCATGACATGACTTTTTCTTTTATATCCTTCATATTCCAATTCATAGTAAAAATGTATTTTATATCTGTATCTTTGTACATATATATAGGTCCCAGGCTACATGGGGATTTTTTTTCTAAGTTTCTCAGGTAATTTTAATGAGTAGCCAAAGTCGAGAAATAATGACCTACACCAAGGGTTTAGTGGTCTGCGGTCCCAGTAGTACATTAGAATCACCTGGGGAAGCTTTTAAAAAATGCTGAGGTACAGGGCACACACCAGGTCTATTAAATAAGAATGTGGGGCAGGGGGAGGGGTCCGTATTTTTTAAAGCTCCCCAGCATGTGCTACCAGGGTTGAGAACCACTGCCTACACCATGCCAGTGAGTAATGATTATGATGTACATTAGGCATCAAATGATCCATTATGCAGCTTTATATTCCATCTCACTGCAGCTGGGACTCATATTAGACTCCTCATCTTTGTTTCACATATGGAATTAACAAATTAATTTCAAATTCTATCATACCTTTACTAAGATGAATATTGTGTCAGTGATCAGAGAATTGCCTCCAGTGTCTCTGACATATTTGCTTTCACAATATTTTGAGAACGAAGTCTGCTGTGAGCAAATATTAATATCATTCCATGTGAGCAAATTTTGTCTGGAATTGGCCTTAGGCAATTCATGATTTCATGAGCATCGGGGTCTCTCACCCTTACAGATATATTACGTTTAAGGAATTCTAAACTATGCAGTTGCTTTAGGTAAACTTATACCCTTCGTGCTCACCACTCTTTAGTGTCTGCCAATCCCAGGAGAATCCTTTTAATATCTAGTTTGGGGGTCACATTGCTATTTTTTTCTAGGCTCAATCATGCCCAGAACATCAGAGGACTTTCAGGAAAGCTATATCTTTTCATGGCACCTTGATATCATCTGTGCCTAAAGCAGAACCATCATTGTTTTTCTCAGTTTATTTCTTCAATGAGCAATGGAAGCATCACTTTAGTGTTCTTGAGTAATTTGACTTGATAATAACTAGTTTTTAGTACTAGGAATTTTTATGCATCTTCCTACATGGTCTTTGCTTAGAAAAAATTTTATTGCCTGGTCTTTGTTGGCCCTCTTGTAAATCTGTTTTGGAACAGAATCCTTAGGCATCTGGATTTGAAATGAGGCTTTGTTAGTTGTGAAATCAAATTCACAGTCCTTCTGCGGTTTTGGTGTGAGAGCTCCATCTGGAAATGGATCAGCCCTGACTGTCTCAGCATATGTCCCAGGGACGACGTTCTCCCAATGATTTGAACAACTCTGTGGTTCCAAATTCAGCAATTTTCTCCCTCCTTGCTGTTATATATCCATCTATGAGCATCCAAACTTCAGGAGGCTAAAAAGGGTGTGAAGAGATATTTACGATGAAGAAATAAAACAGCATCCTCATCAAAAGTAAGTGAGGCTGAAATATTCTTCTGGTTTGTATTCTACTCAGGGTTATGGAGGGGTTTTACTTTTTTCTGGCTTTGTTTATGTGTAAGTCAGCTGCGTTCTTGCCATTTTCCTATAGATCAGCGTTTTAACATCACAGGCTGACCTTCTCTGCCATTCACTCATTGGACATGCCAAACAAGGGGCCTTTTTAATTACAAAGCTCTGGGCAGAATAGAGTGGCTCTCATTGTTGAGGCAGAGAGAAAGAAATGGGTTTTCTCGCTCTAGGTTTCACACACACACACACACACACAAATATAGGACAAAGGTTTCTATACCTCGGTATGTCACACAATTCAGATGGCCACTGTTCCCTGAGTGGGGGAGAAATACACTGACAGCTTCCTCTGCCTTTCACATGGGGCCACTGCAAATGGCCAGCATGACCCTCAGTGATTGGTCTTCACCTTCTCTTGCAATAGAAATACAGTTGTCAATGCCAATTTCTGGACCATGCCCATGACACCACAGGTGGAAACATAATGATTAAAGTAGGATACATAAGAATGAAAGAGCCAACCACCCTTTGACCTGGGTTGGTATTCAATGTGGAGGATTTTCACAACAATATTAGAGAGAGAGTTCCTTTCATGCCTCCCCTTATCCTGATCTCTTATAGAGTCTTATATATGCTGTTTTTTAATGGGAACCACTTGCTGCTAAAGCTTTCAGACAGTTCTAATTCTAGAATCCTACCTTCAGATGACTCGACATCCTCTAAGAGGGAATGGAAGTAAGGAAGAGATCCTAAGGCCATAATGCCAATAAGAAAACTCTGCTTGAAAACCCAGGGCTGCCATTTGAAAGAATGACCAACAGGCCATTTCTGGGTCCATGCATCTCAAATGTTAATGCCCATAAGTATCATCTTGGACACTTGTCAGAAATGCAGACTCTATGCACACCTCTCTCTCTTTTTTTTTTTTTCTAATTCAGAAGGCCTGGGTTTAAGCCTGGGGTGAGGGAACCTAATTTATTACTGCACATGACTCCAACATAATTGGTCTGTGGAAGACACACTGGGTGTTGCTAACCTAAACTATAAGAGGCTTAGAAATACAGCAACAGTTTTTTAGATGTTTCTTTAAAGGTGAGTTTTAAGGTATATTTGTTATCTGTACTCTTAGCTTATTTTGGATACTAGGTAACCCTGAGACTCTTTGAAACCTGAAGGGCATCTGGAGTTTTCTTTTTGTGTGTGTGTATCGGCACATGAACTGACAAGGATTAGATATTGGAGACACATCCATTCAATCAGTAAATAATAGTTAAACTCTGGCTTAGCTGTGAGAATTGCCCCAGGTACTGGTACAAAGACAAATAAAATGCAGTCCCTGCCCTTGACAAGTTCAGTTTCACAGAGGAACAGTGATATGAATTAATTAAATAGAGTGTACAAATGCTAATATAATTAAATAGAGTGATGTGGAAAAAGTGTTATCAATTCATTTCAGGCAATGCAATTTACTTTGCAAGGGGAAATTTAACAGAGATGATAGAAGCTGAGCTTTGTTGCAAACTATTGCTAGAAAATTGCAAGGCATGGAAGAGAACATTTTGAGAAATAGGAAAAATCACATGCAAAATCAAAGAGCTAAGAAATAGCCTTATAGGGGTGCCTGGGTGGTTCAGTCAGCTAAGTGTCCGACTCTTGTTCTCAGCTCAGGTTATGATCTCAGGGTTGTGAGATCGAGCCCTGCATCAGGCTCGGCACTGGGCATGGAGCCTGCTTAAGATTCTCTTTCTCCCTTTCCCTCTGCCCCACCCTGCCTGCTCCCGTGCACACTCTCTCTCTTTCTCTCTCTAAAAATAAATAAATTTTTAAAAAAAGCCTTTTATAGTCTAGACAGGAAGATCAAAGAATTTGGAAAAATGCCTGGATGGTGGGAAGTGGCAGGAAATAAGGTGGGCAGGAGAAATCCTTGAGATGATATTATAAAGAGCATTATATGATAAAATAATAACTTTGAGTTTAATCATGTATGGCATAAAACATTACTGAGAGAAAGTAAAGAATGACCAAAACATGGAAGGAATAGACTATATTTATAGATTAGGAGGCACAATATTTTTTAAATAACCATTCTTCCTAAATTTAGCTATAAAGGCAAAGCAATCAAAATCAAAAAAACACAAAGTTCTAAAAACTTGGTAAGCCTATTTTAAAATTTGTGTACAAATGCTAAAATGCAAGAATATGGATATCTAAGATAATTTTGAAGAAGGAGAGCAAAGTTAGAGGTCTTACCCAAGATTTATTATGAAGTTATAATAATTCACAGTGTGGTATTATCATAAAGAAAATTAAATAGACCAATAAAATAGAATAGAAATTCTAGAAACTAATCCACACATACAATATCTTGATTTATAAAGAGATACCACTATACTGCAGTGTGAAAAAGGTGGTCCTCTCAATAAAGGGTACCAGGCCCATTGGATATCTGTATGGAAAAACATAAATTTTTACCAGTAACGAATTCCTTGAGCAAAAATTAATTCCAGATGGTCCTTAGATCAAAAAGTTAAAGATAATATAATAAACATTCTAGAAAATAACATCTTGTAAGCAGAGATTTTTTGCAAAACACTAACCAGTGAAAAACCTTGATAAACTGCAACACATTAAAATTAAAAACCTACGTTTATCAAAAGACCCTGTTATATGGATGATAAGGCATGCCACAGAGTAAAAAATGCTTGCTACACATATATCTGACAAAGGAACCATGTACCAAATACATAAAGAACTTCTACAAAAAACTAAGCTATAGCAAACAGTCAAATTTTTTAAAATGTTTAAAATGTTTGAACAGATATCCAAATTGTCAATAAGTATATGAAAATGTGGCCGATCTCCTTAACCTCATGTAGTAAAAATTAAAACCATAATGAGTACAATTATATGCTCACTAAATAGCTAAGACTGAAGATACTAACAATATTAAGTGATACAAGATTTGGGTTAAGGGACACTCTCATATACAGCTGCTGGGAATACAAATTGGTATAACCATTCAGGAAAAGTGTTTGGTAATATTTATAAAGACAAATTGTCCTACAACCCATTAATTGCACTCCTAAGGCATATACTCAACAAAACTGCATCCTTATTTGTACCAAAAGACATATTAAAAAATGTTCATCATAGCACTCTCTTAAAATAGCCTAAAACTGAAAATTTCAAATGTCAATCAACAGCAGACTGGGTAAGTAAATTGTGATATATCCACACAAAGGAATATCATACAACAATGAGAATAAGCAAATTACTGTTATACATAACAATATAAATAAACATCAACTTTATAGTTGAGCAAAAGAAGACAGATATAAAAGTATACCATGCCATAATTCCACTTAGATAAAGTTCAAAATACTCAAAGTTAATTGATAGTATAGAAGTCCTGTAAGTGCTTACCTTTGGAGAGGGACATGAAAGAGTCTTTGGGAAGCTTAGAATGTTTTTTTTTTCATGTGTGGTGGTTACTCAAATGGGTTCACTTTTTGAAAATTTATTGAATTGCACACTTATAATTTTGCACACTTCGGTATTCATGCTATAATTTAATATGAATTTTTACTTTAAACATTTTCACAGGAATTTAATCAAAATGGAGGAAGCATGCTATTTTCTCAAATGGGACATAGGCTTTTCTAGCATTACATTGAAAGAAAACATTTTTTTGGACTCTGTATCCTCTTGGAAGGAGTGTTCAACAACAAATATCAAAGCAGTTTGCCTTAAAACAGAGAAGAGATTATTGTGTAAATGCAGAAAATAGAGGAGGAGAATCTAAATTGTGTAGAAGTTCAGACACCAGGCAGAACAGAAGCAAGGTAACAGATGGAAATCACAGGACTTGAAGTTATCTCTAGGATGAGGTCAAAGGAAGATAAAAAAGTGACCGTAAAGGTTCTAGCTTGATAGATTTGAATGATTATGCAGTTGAACATAATAAACCTCTTTTTTTTTCTTTTTTTTTTAGTTTGAATATGTTTGATTGGAGATATTAGAGGATTATCTAGTGGATATAGTTTTATGCAATTGAAAATACGGGTCTGAAACATAGTAAAAATGTCAAGACTAGAAATGTAATGGGTCTTTTACAATGTATGTGGTTTCTTAAAGATTTTATTTATTAATTTTAAAGAGAGAGAGAAAGAGAGCAGGGGGAGGGGGAGAGAGAGAGAGAGAATCCCAAGCAGATTCCACGTTGAACACAAAGCCCAACGAGGGGCTCGATCCCACGACCCTGAGACCAGGACCTGAGCCAAAACCAAGAGCGGAACACTAAACCGACCGAGCCACTCAGGCACCCCTCTTCCAATGGATGTTTTATGTTTCAAGTTTCCATCTTATGGGTAAAGCCCTGAGGATAGGTGCAATGCCCCAACCCTGAGCAAATGTGTAGTGAAGAGAAGGGAGGATGACAAACAGAAGTTGGGAGCATGATTCAGGAGGAGGTTTCAAGCAAGAAGCCCATTTGCCATTTATTTTAACTGCGTTTAAGCATCCCTGATGTATCTAAACACGCAACAGACTTAAGTCATTCTTATATTCTTCATCCGTAGTTCTTACACTCTTCATTCTCCTTTAGTATCTATTTTTTAAGTATAAGAATTATTTTAGATGCATCAGAAATAGTAGCTAGTGTTCCTCAAAACTTCATTTGTCACTCATGTCTGAAGCATAGTATTATCAGAAAACAATATTGGATTGGACCTGTTATTATGACAGTTATTTCAGAAATACCTTACAACTTAAATAAAATGGATGTTGACCTCTCATGTCTGTAGCCTCACAAGTGAATTTCAGATGTCTGAATCAGATATTCATAATAATCTCCTGTAAAATTATTTTTGAGGAGAACCGCATTTTTAAATCAACGTGGAACATGAACAACTCCCAGGTTTGTATAAGATCAACAAATACTTATAATAAAATTATCCTAGTTGTTAAAAATATTACAGTTTTCTTCTGAAGCCTAGTCATCCATTACAGTTTGCTGGAGCTCACAACCTATCTGCTGAACCCATACTAACAATACCCATTCAGGAGAGAAACACATCCTACTTCTCTGTTTGTAAATCCATTGTTCCAGCAATCTATTGTTACGTAAGAGATTACCCGCAAAATTTAGTGGCTTAAAACAATCCCCGTTTTATTAGATCTCACCACAGTTTGGGGCGTCAGGAATGCTGACAGGGCTGGGCTGGCAAGAAGTCACCGGTGGTATTCAGCTGGTGGATGGACTGGGTGGAGGATTGGAAAGAGACTTCTCTCGCAGCTTTGGTGTCTTGGTAGGGATGGTTGGAAGGCTGGGCTCAATTGTGACTGCACTTGGAGCACCTGCAAGTGACCTCTCTAACATGGTGGTCCATGATAGACCAGGGTGGTGGTTCTGGGTCCCTGGAGACAGTGTGCTGAGACAGAGGAAGTGGACATGGCTAGTTTCTTAAACCCTCAGTGTGAAAAAGGGCATGACATGACTTCTGCTGTCATCCCTTTGTCAAGCTACTGAGGTTCAAGGAGAGGGAACATAGACCTCTAACTCTTGAGAGGAGAAGGGTCAGACAATCTGAGGTTTTCTTTAATCCTGGTAATAATAATCCATGTGATAATAATAAAAATAAATCACTTATGATGCTGGATATTCAGTGTATACCAACTTAGGTTCCAAAAATAAAATAAAAGCAAATCTGAAAATAATTAAATTTCATGAGTTGTATTAATTTTTTTCAAAATGATAGATGATTGTATCTAGATGTGGACCAAGTCATACCTGGAATTAAAATTTGAGAATAAAAATGAAATAGACATTTCTAGATACTTGTAGATGGTATAAAATAAGTGTATGGTAAGAGCAGAGAAAGATTAGAAATTAACTCAATTATTTTCGATGACTTGATGTGCTGATAAAAAAAATCTGGACTCTTCCACATAGAAAAACAAAAATAATTCTTGCTTTTTCTCTATTAATCATTGAAAAACATGTATTCACAATTTTTTTACATTTATAAATCTCTGTGCATTTATTTGGCTTTGATGCTTAAGTGTTCTGGAAAGGAAACTCACTGCAACTGCATTTCTCCTCCATGCTTGGTCTTGTGTTAAGCACACTACTCATGAAACTAATTTAATCTTCAGAACCAACCTTTGATTTGAGCATCACAATCCTCATTTTATAGATGAGATTGAGAGTCAGAAAAGGTATATATGTATATATGCATACACATTTGTATAATACATATGTAACACCTTTGTGTATATTATGCACATATGCATTATACATGTATATTCATAGTGTATATAATACATATGTTATATGTGTATATTTATTATACACATTATATACACATATATGCATACTTATTGTGATATAATATATATCTTTATATATATGTGTATGTATATTTAAGGGCATTTTAAAAACTATTTACCCTCCTTCTGTGTCTTAGAATAGATACGGTATTATGTAGTCTCTCGGATGTGTCATCCCACTCTGTCTAGTGCAGTGTGCCAAAATAGCTTTTAAATTACGAGATATGTTTTCACATACATTACAGGTAAAATTTCTGGCCATGTCTTTTCTTCAAGCGCAACTAAAATGGAAAGAATATTAATTACTATCAGCAGCTTTTGACGTCGATACAACACGGTAGAGTTCCAATCTGAGGTTTCACAAATAAATCTCTGCCACGGCACAGTTTGAATTGCAAATACTCCTTTCTCTTCAGATGATCGGCTCTGCTGAGAGCTGAGAGAAGCAGAGAAGATCACCGTGACGTGATTGGCCAGGTCAGGACTAGTGTTGGCACGAGGCACAGGCCTGGTTTTCAATCATCTTAATAGCACCCTACAGAGCCAGAGCACAAAGAATCTGATTGGTATTTGTCTGAAACTGATGAGAGAGATTTGTGCAAGACCTTCACTGACATTGTTTCTAAGGAGAAGTGACCTGCCTCAAAGGAGCGGGTCGGGGGTTCCAGATTCAGACATGTTTTGGTATATCATGCAAGAGTGTCATGTTGCATCCTACTTAAAGCATTTTACTGGCTCCACGATGCCCTGAGAATGAAGTCCAGATTCCCTTCTCCGTATGTAAGCACCTGGTCTGGCCGCGGCCACTTCTGCAGCCCCACCCGTCACCTGTCCCCACACCCCTCCTCCACGGCGTGCTGCCTCCATAGCTGACCTGAAACTTCCCAGTTATATATATATAGGAGATATATATCTACCCAAAGCAGTAGGAGAAAGACCCCACAAGTTATATAAGAGGGCCTCACTGGCTTCTTGCTGCCGGTATTCCTGTTTGGTGGAGGAACTTGGGAGGTTCCTGGGAAGCCCAAAATAGCAAGTAGGTGGAAAGATGCCACAAGACAGTGTTGAATTGTATATAACGTGCACACGAGATCAGCCCCAGGCCCCAAGGTGATGGGTAGAAATAGTTACTATCCACAATGGAGCCTGTGAGGGAGTTTCCAGCCCGTATCTGAGCCCAGCTGGGAGAAGCTGGAGGAAGGCAGAGAACAGTAGGGCAAACAGAATCCAGGAGACCCTACTGAAACCTTTGGGAGAAGGGAGCTGGGCATGAAGTAGGCATTTGATTAGGCTGGGGCTCTAGCACGTGAGTTAGTCTGTATCTTCCCTTATCTCTGATTCTAAGACAACGTTGTTCAAGCCTACGGAACACCTCTGAGAAGTCCCAGCTCAGGAGGGATAGCTTGGGGTAGAAGGTGTGTGTGTGCTTCTTTGGTGGGAGATGCCATGATCTTTCATCGTAAAAACATGAAATTCACCCCATAACATTGTTTGCATATGTTGACCCTGGTGTATCTGTAAGGCTAGATGCTGCCTTCCTTGTACGAGGATCTAAACTAAATTATTAAAGTGAAACCTCAAATCCAAACAATTTAATCAAAACTGGTACATCAGAGATGGCAGCTGTAGCTCAAGAGGGACAAGAAAAAGGCAAATGATTTTCAACTCCAAAATTCGAGGGAGGGGAAAAGAGAGGTTACCAATTGTAGAAATATCATTCATCAATATGTGATTAGATTGTTCTGTCCCTGAGAAAAATTGTTTATCTTTGTGAGCTGTTTTTATTTTATAAGTGACCACATTATAAAAGCAGAGTCTCCCACTTGGAGAAACTAAATACTGGACTGAAATTTATGGGCCCACCTGATCTGCACACATTGGGCTTTCGGGGGTCTGAGATGACAGATAGAAGGAAACATTGATACACAGTCAGCCTGGGCCTGAGGGTTGCCAGACTCTTCAAGAGCCACAAAAAAGCCCCAAGGGCTAGACCTCTTCTAGAACAAGGGACACAGGGGTTCTCAGAGAGACTACTAAGGTTATCAGACTGGGAGATTTGACAAAGAACTGCCTGCAGATAGTGGAATATCAGAAGAAAGAGAGATAACATATCAGTGAACAAAGCATCTATGAAGAAAATCCTGTCTATAAAGGATTTAATTGGTAAGAGCTTTTCTCTTTCAGGTCCAGAGAATGTCTAGTCAGCCAGACCTTCCATCTTCAGAGCTTCTGGAGAGAAGTGGACTGAAAGTCATTGTCTGCTTTGGGTAGATTATTATGTAGGACCACTTTGGGTTATTGGTAGAGAGAAAAGTCCCCACTATCCAGGAAGCAATGCAGAAGACCCCACGCATAAAAAATAGTGAGACCAGGGGCGCCTGGGTGGCTCAGATGGTTAAGCGTCTGCCTTCGGCTCAGGTCATGATCCCAGCGTCCTGGGATCGAGTCCCACATCGGGCTCCCTGCTCCTTGGGAGCCTGCTTCTCCCTCTGCCTCTCTCTCTCTCTCTCTGTCTCTCATGAATAAATAAATAAAATCTTTAAAAAAAAAATAGTGAGACTGAACTACTAAATTCTGCCATTCGGGTTAGGAAAAGTCACTCCTTGAGATCAAAGATTTCAGTTTTTGGTGAAGAAAGGGGCTTATTTTCAGTACCAAACTTAGTCCTCATGGGGGAAATCACAGTATTTTCTAAATTTATAGTCATTTAAATGAATGTAGCAAAACAAAGCTTGAAATCACCTAGTCATCCATAGCACTATCCAGAATTGTCAATTGTGAGGTCCTGGTTTTGTGCTATAAGCCTTATTATTATTATTATTATTATTATTATTATTATTATTAATCTAAGAAATGAGGGAATTGACAGAGATGATATTTAAGGGTATCAGTAACTCAGAACCCTAGAAATCTCTGGACTATCCCCCTCCTTGCAAAAGAACCCTAAAAATATAAGTGAGCTTTAATACACATGTTTTGTGAAAATTGGCTCAGTGAGCTCCGTGTGGAGGTACGAACTGTTTTGAGAAAGGTAATGGCATCACCCAGGCATCATATGGGAGAAGAGGAGGAAAAAGAGAAACAAGGAATGAAGAAGTTCTCTGAAGAATTATGAGCTTCGCTTCTCCGATCACTGTAGAAATGTTCCAAGGGCTGTAAAAATCCACAGATAAGAATAAAATTTTGTTTTATTGCTCATTTCAATTGGATAGAAGCCAAGTTTGGACTGAGGAATAAAAAAATATTTCCATATACAGAGAGCAGGACGGGTTTGGACCCTGGCATCTCGATGTTGGACTCCTAGTTACTCTGAAATAATCTCAATTTATTTTGCGTACAGAGAAGTTTTCATTCGGGTTTCCCCAAAAGCAGGCCCTAAGACAACGATTCAGGGCTCTGGTGGGTTGAATGGTATCCCCTCAAAAGATAGGTCCACCCAGAACCTTTGAATGGAACCTTATTCAGAGAAAGGACCTTTACCAATGTAAGTCAAGGCTCTTGAAATGAGATCATCCTGATGAGGGTGGGCCCCAAATCCAATGACTCATGCTCATAAATGGGGGAGACAGAATGTTTTCTCCAGACGGGGGGCAGGTAATGTGATGACAGAGGCAGAAATCAGAATTATCCTACCACAAGCCCCATAATACCTGCAGGTCCCAGAAGCCGAAGTGGTAAGCAAGGCTACCCCAAACTGAAGCCTCCCCTAAAGACACCAGAAGCAGTGTGGACCTATCAACACCTCCATTTCAGATTTCTGGCCTCTAGAACTATGTGAGAATAATTGGTGGTAGAGCTTAATATTGCCGGGAAAGCCTGAGAGCCCACATAAAAGGTATGGCTCAGAGTTCATGGATCTGGGGGACGGGAGCAGGGTCCTGGTGCATCTACTCCAGCTGACCATTGATTGAGGGCTCCTCACAGGGGCTGTTAGTTCCCCCAGCACTTCTAGCTCCCATCCAAATGGCAAGCTCAGCTCCAGCTGTAGGAGAAGAACCCCACGAAGAGAAGGGCAGGTGCTGTCAGCTGGGGGTCTGGCTGCTACATTCCTATCCTAACTTGGGTGAGGTATGGTGAGGCCAGGCACAGACCAAGAAAGGAAAACCAGAAAGAGTCTTCATTTGTATTATGCTCACACCTCCCTGGAGAGAGCACAGCGAGGCATTCGGGGCCACTCAGGGGAAGTGCCCGGGCCGCTCACAAGGCAGAGGGAGTAAGTGGACAGCGGCCTTCACTGTGGTTTCCAAGGGAGGGAATGGGCGAGGCAGGGTAAGGGGTTTCAGGTTGGCTGTCTCTAGCTGTCTGCTCCCTGGCCCTGAGGTGATAGCAGGTGGAGAGCAGCCCCGAGTGTGAGCTCTCCAGGGAGCATGGCCTTAATCAGCTAGTCCAGAAAGGGAACCGAACGGCTTCCAACCAGGGCCTCAACACTGGATGAAAATAACATTTAAAAGATACCAAGATCCAAAGAAGACCTACAAATGGCTAACCGGCACATGAAAAAATGTTCATCATCATTAGCCATCAGGGAAATTCAAATCAAAACCACACTGAGATACCACCTTACACCAGTCAGAATGGCAAAAATTGACAAGGCAAGAGACAACAAATGTTGGAGAGGTTGTGGAGAAAGGGGAACCCTCTTACACTGTTGGTGGGAATGCAAGTTGGTACAGCCACTTTGGAAAATAGTGTGGAGGTGCCTCAAAAAATTAAAAATAGAGCTACCCTATGACCCAGCAACTGCACTACTGGGTATTTACCCCAAAGACACAGATGTAGTGAAAAGAAGGACCATATGCACCCCAGTGTTCATAGCGGCAATGTCCGCGATAGCCAAACTGTGGAAAGAGCCGAGATGCCCTTCAACAGATGCATGGATAAAGAAGATGTGGTCCATATATACAATGGAATATTACTCAGCCATCATAAAGGATGAATACCCAACTTTTACATCAACATGGATGGGACTGGAGGAGATTATGCTAAGTGAAATAAGTCAAGCAGAGAAAGTCAATTATCATACAGTTTCACTTATTTGTGGAACATAAGGAATAGCATGTAGGACATTAGAAGAAGGAAGGGAAAAATGAAGGGGGGTGGAATCAGAGAGAGAGACAAACCATGAGAGACTGTGGACTCTGAGAAACAGACTGAGGGTTCTAGAGGGGAGGGGGGTGGAGGGATGGGTTAGCCCGGTGATGGGTATTAAGGAGGGCACGTACTGCATGGAGCACTGGGTGTTATACGAAAACAATGAATCGTGGATCACTACATCAAAAACTAATGATGTATGGTGACTAACATAACATAATAAAATTAAATTTAAAAAAAAAAAGTAAAAAAAATAAAAGACACCAAGATTCCAGGTAAGGGCTAGGAGGTATGGGTAGGATGCTAACAAGACCACTACAAGAGAAGCCCATGGGAACATACTGTAGTGAACATAAGATCCAAATTTCCATTATAGCTGACAAAGCCTGAGGACGCACTTGTACTCCTTCCTTCAGAGTCCCCTCAAATGGGAACCTGAGAAATTGGTAAATATTACTCCTCTTTGTTTTTTGTCTCCTTGTCAAGCTTTGCAAGGAATCTTTATTCATGGATTCTTCGGTCCACAAATGTTTCAGAAGGGCTCACTCTATGCCAAGGCCCAGATGCTGAGGATGCCATGGACAGAGCAGACAGAATTTGTTTTGTTTTGTTTTGTTTTAAGATTTTTATTCATCTGACACACAGAGAGAGACAGAGCACAAGCAGGGGGAGCTGCAGGCAGAGGGAAAGGGAGAAGCAGGCTCCTACTGAGTAAGGAGACCGATTCAGGGCTCGATCCCAGGACCGTGGGATCATGACCTGAGCCGAAGGCAGACACTTAACCACTGAGCCACCCAGGTGCCCCAAGAGCAGACAGAATTTGATTTCCTCACAGCATTTTGCATAGGCCACAATTCAGGAGTGAGAAACAACAGTGGGCCCCTATGTAACAATAGCATAGCAGATGATAATTCTTTGGTGATTTAAAGGTCTTCGCATCGGGCATAACAATAGCTACACATTAAATGGTAGGGAAAAGCATACTTCAACATCAAATCACAACGTCAGAACTTCCAAGACATCCTCCCAGTCGCCGGGGGGGGGGGGGGGGGGTGCAAGCGGCACCTGACACCTGTCTTTAGAAGCCTGCTGCGTTCTACTGGCCTCTACAAACACCGTGTCTTAGGGACGGATATGTAGCTTTAAACCCAGGGAGCAGAGGTAACAGATCCCGTTTGAAACGGTTGCTAAGGGACCATTCTATATAAATTAATTAGTAAACATCAACTCTGGTTTCAAAGGGCGAGGAAGGTCTCTCACTGGAGAAGGGAAAATTACTCCCCGGTGAATGGAAAAAGGCCATCCTAGGGTTTTTCCATGCACACCAGTACGCTTATCCTGCATAAATTTCTTCTCCTTCTTTTTGTCTGGAGGTTTTCTCCTCCCCTCATCCTTTATGGTTTCCCATAATTTTATTATTCCTTCTGAGATTTTTTCTTTTTCTTTTTCTTTTTTGCATAGGACAGCAGAGGGAGTATCTGGGTAAGACAGATGGGGGAGCCGGTCTTTTTATGTTTTGAGAGGTGAGCAGAAGATAGGCATGTCTTCCTGCTAGAGGACCAACAGGCTGAAGAGACACAGTGTGTAAGGGTTTTTGACATTAACTTAAAAGTGCCTGGGGGTGCCTGGGTGGCTCAGTCGTTAGGCGTCTGCCTTCGGCTCAGGTCATGGTCCCAGGGTCCTGGGATCGAGTCCCGCATCGGGCTCCCTGCTCTGCGGGAAGCCTGCTTCTCCCTCTCCCAATCCCCCTGCATATCTGGTTATATTTTTAAAGTATTGATATAGACCGTTTTGATTTTATAAGGAGTCTAAAATGATGCTTGGATAGCTTCATAATTTTTTTTTCCATAAAAAAACACATCATTTAGAAGAAAATCAGGTGAAACTTCGATTCAGATAACTCATAGGAAGTCTAGCTGTTGGGGGCAAAAAGACCAGGATAACATAATTGTTCATCTGATGACAGGTTAATTGAATTTCATGAATAATTATGAGAAAGAAAAAAAAAAGCTTCTAGTATTCAAGCCTTGTAAACATCGCAGGCATTAAAATAAGAGTGAGGGAAAGGTAGAAAAAAAACCATAAAGCTAATTTGCGTTCCCTCCCAAATGCATATTCTAATGCTGCCACATTTCCACGTGGTAAGAAATGACTGTATTTAAAGTAAATGCTGGTAAGGCATTTTTACTCTCCGTATACTTTTGACACAAAGTAACTCAAAAATGAAAGGACTAGCGAGCGCAGTCCTTCACTAATTAAGTATCAGGAAGATGTGATTTTTTTTCTTTCCTTCCTTAAAGTGAATTCTCGATGAGATGGGAAAGAGGGATGATTTCTTAATATGTCAAGTGAAGTTCAAGCTATTCAGTTATAAGGCAAGGCTTGCAAACTCCAAATTCAAGTCAGCTTTGCGCTTCAGATAAGATCTTTTTTTTTTTTTAATAAAGAATGGGCAAACATCATCTTCATGTCCTTCTCTCCTGCTGTCTACAAAATTCACCCTCACTTTACTGACATAGTCCTTGGTAATTTGGTAAAGAGGGAGTCCGATGGGATCCAGACGGCAAGGCCATGGAGGCAAATGGACTGTTTCATTTCCTCTACGCAAGTAATTACTGAAGGAAAGGAAGAAGCTAGGGCTTAAGAGAGTTATTTTTTAAAAGAGCGAATAATGCCCGCTCACTGCTATTTGAAATGTATCTAATTACAAAATCAGGTTATGTGTACTTATCTTAGGTTCGACGGTTGGATTTTCACTCTGTTAAGATGCAAACTAGGACATCGGCATGCACAGTGAGACTTCTGAAACCAAAGGATGATACTGGATATTTTCCTAGAACAAACTGGCACTAGATATTGGGAAAAAAACTATATCTGAGCAGTGTTGGCAGATCAAATAAACACTGATGTGATGTTCACACTAAACCTGGTCCTTTCTTCCTGGCTTTTGTGAAACTGAATGTTTACAGAGACAAACACTAGACTCTTGGCTTGTGTTTTCAAGTTTGTTTGCCTTCATTCAATTCAATGGATGACATCTCTGGAACTATTGACTATTGTCCTGGCCTAGGCCGGAAACTTCTCTGGTACTTAAGAAGAGTAAATTAATGTCTGAAAAATAAAACCAGAAAGGTAGGAGGAGACCAACATCATAAGATTCTTCCCATCACTAAACTCTGCCATAAACTTGGCTTTGTACCAGGAACATTTCTTGGTTTCTTCCTTTCCAAACTTTTTAGTCAATGGGGTCCATTGTCCATAGCTGGCAAGTCATTGGAGGAGGTCACGTGTAGGAAGGGTAGGTACTTTCCTATTCCAACCCTCAGGCCTTCCCTTCTGGCTTAATTTAAGCTGCATCCACACAGGTGTGGGGAGAGCCTGCTCCTGAGCTGAGGTTCATGGGTCTAAAAGTGTATTAGCAGAGCCGGGGAAATGTTGGGCCATTGGGAGGGAGACACATTTTCCTTTACTATGTTGCCTTCCACGTACACGGAAGGTCACTTCAGCTTTTACTCCTCAAAGTCGAAACTCTTGGTTCTCGTCTGCCTCCCCTCTACTCTGTGCACGTTGCTTCCACAAGAGAACTTGGATGGCAGGGACACACGTCTGCAAAATGTCCTATGTCTCACGGTGTTCCTATGTATCAAATGAGGACACGTCCGTTTCAACGAACGACTAACTAGCGTTTACAAAATCCACCCAAAAATGAACGAGCATTTTTCATCGCAAAATCGAAGGTTTGCAGACGGATTATGATTATCAGAGAGGTAGGAGTTCGGTTTGCCTTGATTGGAAGAGAACTGTTTACAGACACAGACCTTCTATTGGCTTCCGACCTCAGAGCCTAAACAAAGCCCTGTGGCACAGAATGCCTGCAACACCAATTTATTAAATGCATACCTGCGTCAAAACAATCTTTTCCTAGCAGATGCTCTAATTGTGCTCTGCGAGAGAGAGCCCGCCTGCCATCCCAAGACAGGGAGCTCAAACGCTGGCGGTCCTTGGAGGCTGATAGACGATGGGCTCCCCCTAGGGGCCGACGAACCTTCCAGAGGGAAGGCGCGGGGGCAGGGTGCCAGGAAACCAATCCCCTGGCGCTGCTCGCCACGAAACACCGGAGCAGAGGGTCGCCTTCCCGGACAGTGTCTGCGTAGACGCTTTCATCTCTCTCACACACACACCAGCTGAGTCTAGATCCTTCTTTAACGCTCTGAAACCAAGCAGTTCATCTCCAGGATTCTCCGTGGAGAAACCTCACTCTATCACTTTCTCCTTCTCAGGGGCCGGCTCCCCTGATTTCCTTCTACTGCTCATATTGGTTTGTCATTGTTGCCCTTGCAAACACGAGACGGAGCCGGAGGAGAGTGTTTGGAAAGAGAGATGGCTGAGCTCCAGTAGGCAGCGGAGCAATGTGACTTAACAAGGGTATTTTATTCTTACGGCTTCATACCGACAGAGCTCTTTTCCTTCTAAAAGCTCACAGAACAATTCTGGCCTTGATTTTGCCCCAGCAAGATGCCATAAGGTTTAAGAAAATACAACTTCAAAAGGAGGCTCTAAAGAAAACCATAGAGTATTTTCTGTGATTACTATATTTATGCAGTATTATAAGATATTGAGTGTTCCGTGTTTGGGGGCCAAATCTTTTATTATTCTGATTATCCTCTGAATAGTGTTCATGCACTTTAGAAAGGATTTCACAATGATTTTCTTGATCACCTCAGGCCTATGCTCCAATGTCTCCTTCTTGGTGAGAAGTTCTCCAATTGTCTTATTTGAAATTGCAGTTCCTGTCTCGCCGGCCCTCCCTCTGCCCCTACCTCGCGCTTCATTTCCCCGTAGTGCTTCTAGGCATCGGGGCTCGGCGAGGGAAGCAGCACCACCAAGAGTGGTATGGAACATGCTAAGACCTTACACGACTGTAAGAGAATGTGGAAAGTAAGGGGCTGCAGACTGAATGGAGAGATTGGACAAGAGTCCTAACCCAACCCTTCTGAAGCCCGGTTGCGGATGGACAAGTAGGAGCTCACAAGAGAGCACGTCCAGCTGGGAGCAGAGCAGCTCAGAAGGGCTGGTGGAGAAGACCAAGGAGGCTCTTGCCTCTGGCTTGTTGGTCAGCCTGAGTCTGCTGAGGTCAGCAGAGTGGACCCTTAACTACAGGGCTGGACACAGAGCAGGGGGGGGAGAAGAGGCAGGCAGGATCCTCTGGCTCGTCTGCTTGTCTCAGGGCATCTAACCACGGTGGTCTTCACACAGCGTGGCCGCTGTTTCACTTCTGGCTTCCCAACCTTGTGTGAATTTCATCTCTGGCCCACTTTAACTGAGAGGCATGTTGGGTCGCCCTTAAGCAACTGGACACAGTACAAAACTACCACAGTCCTTAGCTCCCTCTTACATATTTTATACTATAGTTACATATTTCTTTTTTATCTGTATATGCACGCGCACACACACACACACACATCATGCACAAACCTTTTTTTTAAATTTTATTTTATTATGTTATGTTAATCACCATACATTACATCATTAGTTTTTGGTGTAGTGTTCCATGATTCATTGTTTGCGTATAACACCCAGTGCTCCATTCAGTACGTGCCCTCTTTAATACCCATCACCAGGCTAACCCATCCTCCCACCCACCTCCCCTCTAGAATCCTCAGTTTGTTTTTCAGAGTCCATCGTCTCTCATGGTTTGTCTCCCCCTCCGAATTACCCCCCTTCATTCTTCCCCTCCTGCTATCTTCTTCTTCTTCTTTGTTTTTTTAACATATAACGTATTATTTGTTTCACAGGTACAGATCTGTGTGTGATTCAACAGTCTTGCACACTTCACAGCGCTCACCATAGCACATACCCTCCCCAATGTCCATCACCCAGCCACCCCAACCCTCCCACCCCCCACCACTCCAGCAACCCTGTTTGTTTCCTGAGATTAAGAATTCCTCCCATCAGTGAGATCATATGATACATGTCTTTCTCTGTTTGACTTATTTCGCTTAGCATAATACCCTCTAGTTCCATCCACATCATGGCAAATGGCAAGATGTAGTTTTTTTGATGGCTACATAATATTCCACTGGATATATATATACCACATCTTCTTTATCCATTCATCTGTTGATGGACATCTTGGCTCTTTCCATAGTTCGGCTACACAATCTTATCTTTTTAAAAGATTTTATCTATTTATTTTGAGAGAGAGAGAGTGCACATGAGCAGGGGGGAGGGGCAGAGGGAGAGGGAGAAGCAGGCTTCCCTGCCGAGCAGGGAGTTCAACATGGGGCTCGATCCCAGGACCGCAAGATCACGACCTGAGCCGAAGGCAGATGCTTCACCGACTGAGCCACCCAGGTGCCCTGCACAATCCTATTTTTATGGGACTTGAACATCTTTGTGTCTAGAACAATGCTTGGCGTATAGTAAATAGTCAATGAATAATTGTTGACTGAATTTTTTATATCTAATCTTTGATCTATACCTGAGGTCAAAACCTGAGTCAGGATCATGAATTTATGATTGACAAATCTTAGGTTCAAGAAGTAAGTGACCAGTTCCAAGAAACGAAGTAAGTCACCAAGTCATCACTGGAGACCTCACAGTCTGCGCATGCATAAGATGTCCTGCTAGCATGTCACTGCTCTTTGAGAAGTTGACTCAGTTTACCACCAACAGTGACTTTATTTGTCTTTAAGCTCAGGGAGCCTTACAGGTGGCTCAGGGTTAGAAAAAAAGAGGGGCTAATGTGGAGGAACCTAGTTTGTCGGGTTTTTACCCATGGAAACCCAGGAATTAAGCTGCAGGAATGCGTGTTTTTAGCATACGGTGTCAAGGTTTTGAGAATTCATTGGTTAAATGTCTTGAAAAGGCCTCAGTTCCTACAGCGTAGGTGGGGCACACTTTCTTATCTTATGTTTCCAGGGCTAGATTTTGTTTACAGCTGGCCGACCCTTAAGAGGCATGAGTCCTCTCCCAAAATATGTCCATTATGAGATTGTCTAGTAGTCTTATATTTTAGCACTAGAAATTCCCTAGGTTCCTGCAGGCATGTCTGCTTTCGAGAGTCTCCTTACTCTGGAAAAGATCATACTTGAAGCCTATCATTTAACCACTTATAGAGGATTTAAAAATCTAGCTAATTAAAGGCCCTGAGAAAACCACATTTGGGGTACACATCCTGATATTGGAGGCAATGGGTCAGAATAATGAAATGCAAACTGAATTTATTGTTCAGGAACTCAGAGATTATACAGAGACACAATAATCTGGACACTAAGTCAGATCCACAATAACCTGGACACCAAGACATACCCTAGAACTTTTTTTGGGACTGAGCCTTGATTCACTTGTGTAACCCATGTATGAGTTGGAATGGCTTTCACTGAAAATAGAAGCAAACAACAGAATGTGGCTTAAGTAATCTAGCAGGCTTATTAGTTCACATAATTGGAAAGCGCAGCTTTAAGGCATGGATTGATCAGAGCTCCAAATGCATTTGTTCTCTGTTTTCTGGTTCGCCTCCTCCGTCTCTCGTCCTCTGACTGCCTTCCTTCACAAGATGGCTGCCCACAGCACCTGAAGCTGCATGTTTCCTCAGCCACACGCCTCAGGAACCAAAGGTCCCTTTTCAAACACCATCAAAGTTCCAAGCATTATGCTTAGGTGAGTACTCCTGACCTAATCCTTGTGTCCAGGGAAATATCCTAAGAGCGTCTGGCTTAGGTGAGGGTTATCTGAAACTTTGTCATAGTGAGGTAATTGGGGTGGACTGCCCTTACTCTAGGGCAGGGACAGTGGGTGCTATATGAGTCTGCGAGAGCCCCCATAACACAACACCAGAGATGGGGGTTGCTTAAACCACTAAAACTGATTTTCTCACAGTTTTGGAGGCTGGAAGTCCAAGACCAAGATGCCAGCACATTTGGTCTCTCTGGAGGCCTCCCTCCCTGGCTTGCCGATGACTCTCTTCTCCCTGTGTCCTCCTTCATCTGGCTTTTCTTCTGTGTGCATGTGTATTCTTGGCATCTCTTTGAATGTTCACATTTCCTCTTCTCATAAGGACACCAGTCAATTACCTGAGGGTGCCCCCCATAGGATCTCCTTTAACCTTAATTACCTTATTGAAGGCGCTATCTCCAAATACAGTCCTATTAGGGGTTAGGGTGTCAATGTATGAATTTGGAGAGGGACACAATTTAGTCCATACCAGGTGCTAAGAGGGAGGATGGACCCTCTCAAAGAATGTGATGACAAGAGTGGGAGGGAGAAAGAGATGTTGGGGAGTTAGCCAAAATGTCCATTATAATCTGCAAAACCCTCTAACATCAATTTGCCCCTGATTTAAAAACAAAACAAAACAAAACACCGTTCGCTGAGTGTTGATCTTCCCCAGGGCAGACTGCAGCTCCATGTGAGTCTCTTGGGCTTTATTGTTTTGTCTAAGCAAACATTTCCAAAAGCGTAGTCCAAGGAGCACTTGCCTCTTGATATGCTCCACAAAGAAAGTATCTCTTGGTTAAATAAACAGTGGAAAGTGTTGCATAATATATTTATAAGGATTTTGACCCACAGATTAGCATATTTAAGTGTCCCCACCCAAATCCCAGAGTTTAAAACGATGTTTACTTTTAATGTAACACAGGACTTCTCACAGTCCTTGTCATCATGGGATTTTCCCAGATATTACCTATGAAAAATCCTATGGGATACAGTTTGGGAAATGCAGTTCTGAGGACATGTTTCTTTTTACTGAAAGGAGGAAGAGGAATTGCAGGAGGGCAAACACAGCAGGTTGAATGATGCCACAGGAATTGCCATTAGTCTAATTTAGTGGGGTTTTTTTGGTGACAAGACATAAGCTTTTGTTTTTTAATTTATTTTTTTTTAATTTAAATTCAATTAATTAACACATAATGTATGACTGGTTTCAGAGGGAGAGTTCAGTGATCCATCAGTCTTATATAACACCCAGTGCTCATTACATCACATGCCCTCCTCTATGTCCATCACCCAGTTACCCCATCCCTCCCACTCTCCTCCCCTCCAGCAACCCTCAGTTAGTTTCCTACAGTTAAGATTCTCTTATGGTTTGTCTGCCTCTCTGATTTCCTCTAGCCTAATTCAGTTTTGCTTTGCTTTTTTCACGGAGGATTGAAGTCCGGTGCTCTGAGAATGGGGGCCGAGCAATGTCTGTGCTAGTCTTCGGTGGTCACAGAGGATCCCTCTGCTGCTCGCTCCCTGGGAAGCTGCTTGAGCCCAGCACTTGAAGCGTGTGGTCACTGCCTGTTTGCACTCTTTGCTACCCCCAGGCTGGGAGAGACAAACAGGAACAAGGGACATCAAGGTTCAGGAATTGCGGAGTGTCTGTGCCAAAAACATGGTACAGTAAGAACTCTGCAAAGCAGGAAAGTGAGGATCCAGTGACCGGAGAAAATCGTAAGTGACAACCACTCAGACACCAGGCCAGAGCCTCAATTTGCAAGGACGGCAGGGGCTCGTGTGCCAAGAGCTGAACTCCACCTCCTTGCTCGTGGGACCCTCTTTCCAATTTTAAACACTTGGACACCATGAGGAGTGGATACTTCCACATACAACCCAAGACATCTGTTCGAGCAAAGTAAAAGGGAAAACCTGAAGGTAATTTGGAGGCTTCCAAACACCTGTGAGTCAGAGCACGCACACGCCTCCCCTTCTTTAAAAGCACAGATGAGCTTGAACCTTCCGGGCATTTTAGCAGTTTACCATCTGTACCAATAACCCTTTTCTGCAGTACAGAGCGTCTTCTAGGAGCATGTACAACCCACGAACCAAGATAAGGAAACATGTTTACACCTGCTGCATCTGTTCAGCTGTTTGCAGGCTCTGCCTCACACTGGACGTTCTGAGCAGGCACTTTTGAAATCATCCTTGTCTGCTTAAATTTCACATATGCTCCGTAAAAGCGGAGAAGGAAAATAGAAAAACCAGGCTTAAAAGCAGCTCCGGGGTCTGGGGTTGTGTTTCCAGGGAATACTGTCTCCGTTCTCCTCTTATCTTTAAACAGCCGTTGGAATCGAAGTCATCGTTAATAAGGTTAAGTACCTCTCTAGCGGTAGACAAAGTACTCACCAAAGGCGGGCAGGGTGTTAAATCAGTTCTGCTGGAGAGGAAAACCCGTAGACAAGCTAGCTGCAGTAAAGCAGTTCATAAGAGAATAGGTTGAGAAAAGGAACAATAATAACCAAACCTCCTAGACAAAGAATGCAGTCATCTGTCTTTCCTGCAGGAAGAATATAACTCCAAGCTGGCTGTTTACCGTGTTGCCAACAGAGCCAGACATGCTGGAATGTGCGGGGGGGTGGGGGGGGGGGAAGACAATCAAGCCTAGATAAAGAAACAGTGTGACCCGGACAAACCACTCTGGAACAGGGATTCCTTTACTGTGTTAAATGGCTGAGCAAAGACTAGCACAGGTGAGGGGTCATAAAGAACTCAAGGGTTTCCTATAAGACCTACATCAAAGCAAGTCAGGTGTATGCCACGGTCCGCTTTGAGAACCTTTGAAGGTGGGTTGGATGGCGTGGGCCAAATAAGATCATGGTTTTCTAACAACATTCATTACCTCGGACCTGTTCAGAGCACTTAGACCATGCCATTCAAGGACATTTCCTGATACCCTAGAGGGAACCTATTTCGTATTATACCATAAGAACAAAAGCGGGATTCTTTTTTTTTTTTTTTTAAAGATTTTATTTATTTATTTGACAGAGAGAGACACAGCGAGAGAGGGAACACAAGTAGGGGGAGTGGGAGAGGGAGAGCAGGCTCCCCACTGAGCAGGGAGCCAGATGTGGGGCTCGATCTCAGGACCCTCGGATCATGACCCGAGCTGAAGGCAGCTGCTTAATGACTAAGCCACCCAGGCGCCCAAAAGTGGGATTCTTAATGAGAAATTTTGGAGGTCCAGAGTCAACAGATGGCATGTAAGTTGGTAATGGACCCCACTTTAAGAGCGACCATAACTGTGTTAAAGTTTCTTTATCAGGATCTATTTCTTTGCCCATCACCAAATGGGATTGACTCTAAAGTAGAAAGTGTTCAAACTAGATCACCTAGCCCAGTGTTCACCCCCTCTCCTGATTTTAAAATGAACCGACCAAGAAGACTGGTCCAGGGCATCGGAGACCATGGCAAAGTCTGAACAAGAAACCAGTTTTCTGCCTTTAGGCCCCAAGCTTATTCGGAGAATCCTTCTGGTTATGGTCCTAAATGAACCTTGAGTCTTCCCTACCCACACAAGTTGACAAGTCTTTTCTCTGGAAGACTGTCAATTCCTAAAATTAACAATTCCACAGGTTAATATTTTCTATACATCCGCTAAGGTATAAAAATACACAGCTCAGGATGCGTGGTATTATTTTGCCTAATAAAACTTACAGCTTGTGCTTCCCCCTTTCTCTGAAGGGAAGGTTGTCCAACTAAATACAAAAGGAAGAGGCAGCTTATCCTAAGTCAGCCATCACTGTATCCATACAAAGGCACCCCGTAACACAGTTTCTGGGACCCTAGAGAAAATTTATGGAGAACTGATGCCTAATGGCAACTCTTGGTATCTATATGTCTTCGAACATACTAGGATTTCAAATGTTATCGACCTATAATGAAAATGCAGTATGGCATATACAGTCCCGAGAGTAGACTTGACTTAGCTTCCCCAAAATGGTAGCACTAAAATGTCTAATACTTTAGGGCAATTCAAGTGGGGTAGCTCTGATCTCCACTGTCAATGCCACAGAGACCCCTTGCTGGGTCCCTGACAGAGGCAGGATGAGAACCTAGACTCCCCGCCTCCGCCGACCTCTTTGAAGCTAGTACTCATTTAACCACATCTGGCTTTTTATCAACATACCCTTCTAGTGGGCCAGTTGAGCAGCATTATTTGTTACTGACTGTTGGTCAGGGACCAGACATGTTCATATTATCTTTAAACCAATTTATAAAAGAACCATTTCAGCCTTGGGGAAACTGGAGAGCAGAAAGGCAAAGATCAGGACCCCTGGAGTGACAGCTTTGAACACACAGCTCTTTCTTCCGACTTGTTAGCTGTTATCCCTCCCCGTGGTGGTGATGCCGACATGCCTCTCCACGTCCGTACACCTGCCATCTCTTCTATGGTGGGCTTCCAGTTAAGAAAATTCACAGCAGGTTGTACCTACTTGCAGGTAGACTTCCCTTTCTAAGATGTGAGTTTAAGGGCACCAGAAAGTCCAAACATTCAAGACTATCCCCTCCTCCCCCAGATTATCATCCTGCTTTTGGGATGATGCACGGTCTCCTAAGAAGCCACTGTTAAAATACAGATATTTTAATCTGGGTGGAGTAAAACAAGATTAAGTAAATTCTGCTGCCATCTTTCTAAAATATTGTTGTAAACAAAAAATAAAATTGGCTTCAGCTCCTCCTGGCCTGTCCCCAGTGTGACTCAACTCTACTCACTATAGTGGAAGGTCAAGTTTAAGGCTCCTGTGGCTTTTAGATTCTAACTTTCATCCTCTGGTGAGGATTTTTCTATTCCAGGTCAACGGCATCTCCCCGTCCTTCCACACTCATTCTTCTGAATACTCCTGTCTACACTCAAGATGTTCTTCCTTCCTACCCAATTTATTCCCGTTATCTCTACCTCAAAGGCTTAGCTTGACCTTCCGGCCCCCTCAGGTCTCAATAATTTCTGCTATTTCTGTATCACGCATTGGAGAATATAACCACAATTTGTTTCTATTGCTCTTTAAAATATCATTCCCAAGTAGGCTTCCTCTGTAGTCCCTTTCCACCTTTTTCCTTCCTAATACAGAGGAAAAGGCCTGAGTGTCTACAGGGCAATGACCTTGAGTATTGTGAGGGGGAGGAAAAAGAAACAATGATTTCTTCAACAGCATTCATGAAGCACCTGCTATGAACAGACCACTTATTATGTGCAGAATCCTGGAGCTGGAGTAGATTATCCGTGCACCTTACCCCCCAAGGAACTCACTGACCACTGAAGGAGGCAGGAGGAAGCCAAGGTGTCAAGGCTGAGCAAAGTGGGACTAGGCTTCCCTTCCCTGTGCAGCCACCATAGCTTCCTCACTGCATTGGATTTTAGTCACCGAAATCTCTTTTTTCATCAGTGGTCATGAAGTCCAGTGACATTACCATCCTCGGACCCTTTGGTTGATGAAAACCTCAGAACTCGTCTGGTACAATTTGGTGCTGATGTGACTGGAGCGCTTGCTTTGTGCCTGGCATGGTGCTGATGCTCGTCATAGATTTTCTTGTTAAACCAAAAGAGTGATTTACTACGCCATACTGACTCGAATAGTTTAGAAGATCAAACAAATAAAACAGCCCGATCAGAACTAATTTTTTTCTTCTCCCTCTATCCATACCCAAATCTCAAAGTCAGCTAATGTTTTGTCTAAAAATGTAGAAGTTATGAAAAAATTTCCATTTTTCCCTTTATTGTCTTAACTCTTAATATTCAGATCATCTAGTATTTTTATTAAGAGATGGGCACCAGCTACTCATAACTTATTCCAATTGCATCTTCATAGTGGGAGAGACTTCAAGACATCACAGAAAGAGCCTGGTTTTTGCCTCTAACATTCGAGGATTAAAGTTTTAATCCCATAATCCAGTGAGGCAGGTGGCCTCTGGGGAAATTAGGGAAAGGCACCCTCTTTCTCTGGGATGACATAACCCTTCATTAAGGTTCATCATAGGGCAGCAGAACACAAAATGTATATCAGTCCCAAATTGCTCCTTCCTTCTACCAGATGCTGTTGTGCAGTACACAGATTGTACAACCATACATGGCAGCCCTGAGAACTCTCCTTGGTCGTCACTTAAACTTGTTGAGGTTCAGTTTCCTAATCTATAAAATAGGGGTAACAGCGCCCTTCAAGACTGTGAGGAGTAAAAGGATAATTTACTGAAAATTATACTTGGTTGGCACACAACAAATATTTATCCAACTTTTCCTTCATTTAACTGTCTCTAGCTCATGCCTAAGCCTGATTTTCTGAGGTTGTTTACTTTGTCTCTGATTCTCAGAATAAATCATTTTTAAAACTCAGGTTTTTTTCTCTATGGAGTGAGATTTCTTTTTCTATTAAAATATTTTGAGACTTAATTTTGAATGCCACAGATAGGTGTAGAATACACACACAGAGAAACATTTCTATATGCACACATATATATAATTATACATACCCTTTAAATCAATCAAGCTGATATTAGCTAATATTAATTGTCTCATTAAGATTCCAGTTAGGCAGAGCTAAAGTCAGGGATCCTTGAGAAATCTAATTGACTCAAGGTAATTGTAATTCTTCCTAGGGGTTTTATTATGATAACTCCTAAGTTGATTGGAATATTCTACATTTTACACAGTACTGAGCTCCTGGAAATGAATTCTATGTCGATGAAAGTCTTGATACTAAAGACAAAGCCTGTTGTAGTTCATTTGGATGGCTCTTCCCTGCTCCACCCCGGTCCCTTCTCATTGCTAATGTTTACTTCACATCTTTTTACTTTGTCTTTCTTTAGTTTTCTGTGGTTTTTGTTTTGAATACTTCTTATACCATCTCTTTGGGGTTTTTTTTAACATTTTTTAAAGATTTTATTTCTCTACCTGGGAGAGCCAGTGAGAGAGAGAGGAGGAGCAGTGGGGAGGAGCAGAGAGAGAGGGAGAAGCAGGCTCCCCACTGAGCAGAGAGCCCGATTCCGGACTCCATCCCAGGACCCTGCCATCATGACCTGAGCCCAAGGCAGATGCCTAAATGACTGAGCCACCCAGGCACCCCTACAGTCTCTTTGTTAACCAGATCTGTGTTATAAGGTTCTTGTCCTCTTAAAGTGTCTTGATGAGAGGTAGTGTAGCCAGGTAGAAAGGATGAATGTTCTAGAATCAGAAGGACCTAAGTACAAACTCTAGGTCTCTCACAGTATAATCTTGGGAAAGATACTTTTGTTAATTTCTGTCTTCTCAGCTGTCATGGTGCAATAATCCTAGTGTAAAACTCAACATACACGTGAAAGTAATTAATATAACAGGCATAAATATGACCATTTAACATCCAGTAAGTTCCATGGGAATATATGTATTCATACAAGATGCAGTATGGATTTAATAGACTTTGAAAAGGATCTTTATGTAATAATTGTGATTTTTAATTTAATTTTGGCAAAAGCTTTCTTGTTACTTTTATTTACGCTTTGAATGGCAAATGTGGACTTGAAAGAGTGCCCTTCGAGGGGAGATCAAGCAATCCCCATCTCCTAGCCAAGTGACGTTAGACAAACCATTTACTGTCCTGAATGTGTTTCCTCACTTGTGAAATCAGAGTCAGAAAAGATCATCTCTATGGTGTTCCTGCTCTGAAAACTCTCATTGTCATTTTTCTTTCCTGGGATAAAATACTAATTGCTCCTAACGATAAGGTGTTCAAATTGAGCTATGCCAACAGCTTGTCCACAACTTCAGTTTGATAACACATACTTAGAAAAAAAACCCACTCCAATTACACTACTAAGAATCTTTCGTTATTAACTGATTTGGAGTTGGTTACTTATTATTTTCTACTTAGGCTCCCATGTATGTGTTTGATGAATACATGCCATGTAGTATACGTATCATTTCAAGGGCTGTCAACCAGGTAACTGCCCAATGGATGTGTTATTCCACAGCCAGAGCCCAGAGAAAATCCTCAGGGTTAGATATTCCACAAACACTGTGAGGAGTGTGCCTTTTTAAATTCTTCCTCTTTCTTTGCCAGACTCTAAACTCTGTCCTCTCACTTGATGCTTTGTCCCCTAATTTAGAAACAAACACAAAGGAGCAGAGAGAGAGTAGAATTTGTAACTATGTTCTTGTCTCAATTATCAAAACTGACTTCACAAAATGGGCTTATATTCCTCCATGCCTATCTCTCCCAAGCTTCTCCAAAGCCTTAATATCTGAAATAATTTTATATTTCACATTCCATTTGGATAATTGTTGGATAGTAATGACGTGTCATATGTCTAATGTGTTTTCCAGATTGAAAGTCATTTAAATATCTATATCTTAGGGCCAGCAATTTCCAAAGGTGATCACCCTAGTTTAATTTGTTACATTTTATTTGCATCTACTGCAGACAGAAGGAGACACTGGTTTGCAAAATTGGTATTGGAGAGTATAAGTACCATTTTACATGTGCCATTCCTAATTTTCTATCCCAAAATGCATGTGGGTGTATAGATACACACTGCACACATGCTGTGCAGGGCCTATAGATTTTTGATTTGATATTGAAAAAAGCTACACTTTATTAACATCCATAAAGATGCGGAGTCCTCATGAAAACTGAGAAATTAATTGAAAAACTAGTATGATTATCAGCATGTAGCGAGACTGTCTCAATTTCCCATAGGTGACACGATGCCATGGAAAGATTGTGAGTGGGTGGGCAAACAGATAGTTGTCAGCTAGAATCTCAATTTCTAATTTGGCAAATTTTGGAAAATTATTTAACCAGCTTAACTGTTCATATTCAAAATGTATAAAAAACAATGCCTCGGGCGCCTGGGTGGCTCAGTCGTTAAGTGTCTGCCTTCGGCTCAGGTCATGATCCCAGGGTCCTGGGATCGAGTCCCACATCGGGCTCCCTGTTCGGCGGGAAGCCTGATTTTCCCTCTTGCACTCCCCCTGCTTGTGTTCCTGCTCTATCTCTCTCTCTGTCAAATAAATAAATAAAATCTTTAAAAAAAAAACAACAACAATGCCTCTAAGACAATTGTTAAATGTGGTTAAATGTAAATGGATTGAGCAAAGTGAGTAGTATATGGTAGGTGCTCAATACAGTAAATGAGTTCTTTTCATCCCATGCAATTATTTCTACTTTCTATTTGCTGGTGTAAACTCAGCCTGAGATCAATTAGCATGCCCAATTAGAAACTTCATATAAAATCTCCCTATGTTAATGTTATTGTGTCTTCTATATTGAAGACCTGAAGGAAAGAGAAAAAAATCTTGTTAACAACACTGTCATTTCAATGTTTGCTCCATCAAAAATGATGTCATAATGATTGGGGTGGATTAATTTACAATCTGATGTTTGTTAATGCTTTTTGCCACCACCATTAAATCATGTTTGAGAAAACTAGTCATACGTTGTTTTCTAATCATGGGAAAGGGAAATAAAATGTTTTAATTATGAGAAATATGAAGTCACCTCCAATAAGTGACTTTGATTCAATGTCACATGACTTGTCATATACATCCACATTCCATTGGCCCAAACAAGTGCAACACACCCACCTAATTCCAAGTGGGGGGAGAACTAGGATTCTACCATGTTCCCCAAAGAAAAGAGCTCAAGTATCTGTAAACAATCCTAGTAAGTACAATGATTCTTGGATTTTTAGTGTGCTTAAAATTATCAGAGAAACTTATTTAAAAGGCAGCTATGTTGTTGGACTCCACTACTCAGTCTGGAGTGGGCCCAAGAAATAGGTAATTTCAGAAGCCCTCTGCTAATACTGAGGCAGGTGGCCCAAGGACGTCACAATGAGGACCACTTTTATTAAAATTTGAGTACCCAAAGACTAAATTCAAAGTTATGTCTTAGAAACTTAAGGATTATCCCAGTTAATTCATCAAGTGACTCTTTCCTGATATAAATGTCTACTACCATCACAGCTGTGAAGCATCACAAACTCTTGGGCAACACAGGGAAGCAAATAAGGACTCAGTTGGACTAGGTTTGGAGAATTAGCTGCAGAGGCAGATCCTGAAGAAGTCATCTACGAGTGTTTTCAGACTTACTTCATCTTGATAATCACACTATCATGGAGGGAAAACTGGCATTATTTTTATTATATTCCCCACCACCATATTCTACAGATGAAAAGATTAAGGCTCAGAAAGGTTATGCAATTGCCTGAAGACAGATATTGCATGGTGGGACTGAGATTTTGTCATTTCAAAATGGTATTGGTAAATGACAAAGAGAAAACCAGAAGTAAATATATTCTACATGTTGAAATGTCTATAATGTACTAGTAGATAGCTAGTCTGAGTTCATCCAGGGGCCATGCCGTATTTCTCACACTTACTCTTATCACAGGATCCAGAACACATATGGTACATTTGTGTAATAAACATTTCTTGACTGAAGAACTATATCATTATAATACAAAATATGAATAACAGACCCAGTTGGCTTTTTTTTTTTTTAAATAAAGAATGGGCAGTGAATAGTGATTGGTTTCTCTTCTTTTTTGGTAGAACTGAAACAACCAAAGAAATACTATTTTAATAAAATGTTGATCTCTTTCCATTCTTTTTCCCCCTTGGAAGTTCTCTGAAATGTGTGAATGGAGTTTGTTTACTCCAAATCACATCTTTGTTGCCTTTAAGTATTGGCATGTCTGAATGTTTACCACTCAAATTCAGCATAAAAGTGTTTTCTTTTTTAGGTAAGATCAGGCAAAGAGGTACTGAATGAATAACACTTGATTGGGAATGGTAAATAACCATGTAATTAAACTGTAAACACTGTGTGTGGTGATTTTAATGTAATTTGAGGACTTGTAAATTACATGGTCATAAAATGGCACTTGGGCTTATGCTTTACAAAAATATCCATGTTTACATGAGATTAATTAGTGCAGTTTGCATAAAGACATTGACTAAAACACTTTCAGAACATTCTCATTTTTAAGGTTTTCTTATTTATAAGGCCTTCTCAAGTTTTTGTTTTCTTTTGTTTTGTTTCTTCTCTCTGGTCTTCCAGAAATTATTATTGTCCACGGATTTCTGTAGCTGAAAATTGATCTGGACACAGTAAACAGTTGATAGGCTTAAGTTATGCTTATGAATAAATTTTATTTTAGTTCTTGAAATGGGTTGGCCATTTCACAAACTGATTACATGGTTACTTCTTCGGTTCAATTTATAGATGATGCCCACATGGGGCTTTTTTGCTGTTGGAGTGGTTCATGTGCCTCATTCTGTAAACTGCAGACACCACGCCCTAGGAAAATAGCCATAGTAGAGTGGTCATTAAGTGTCCTTCCCCCCAGTGGAAGGTTCTGCCCAGCAAGTGACTTCTTTTGGTTTTTGTGATGGCAACTGTAGGAGACTCAAGATAAGCTTTCCATCCCAGGCAGCCCTTATGCTTTTCCATTTCCATGAAACTCTTTCACTTTTAAACTCAGAGTCAGGCTACCAGGGTGCTATTAGGAATTCTCATAGGTTCAGGTCACAGAGAAACAGTGAGAGTGGTGATGATAATGTTGTATAATTTTTACTGATGACCATTTTCCAGATGCTCTGCTAAGTGCTTCATAAGCATTACCTCATCTAATCCTAACAACAATGGTAGTAAGTTGATGTTATTCTCAATTTACATATGAGCAAACTGAAATGTAAAGAGGTTAAGTAAGTTGCCCAAGATCTCACAGCTATGCAGTGACAGGGCTGAAGATCAACCCTGGCTTGTCTGATTCCAAAGTCCTTGCTCTTAACCTCTTAGTGACATTGCTTTAGTAGATCAGGGCTACCAATTCCTTGACACCATGTGTCCAGCCCAGTTTCAGGTCTCTTTGCATTAGATGCTTCACAGCTTAGGCAGATTAATTTTTTAGCCAGAATTTGAGTCAGCTAAGAGACAAGAAGTCATGCCTGCTGAATTGCACATCTCACGCATAAAGACGCTAACGTTCCTGATTTGGAGGATAGACACGCAGCTGGTCTATTTGTATCTTACATAGATTTGGGCTCTCTCAGAAGTATTCCAAGCTGTTGTAAGAAGTCTAGTTACTTACCTTTGGGACAGATGGGAGTGGAAGTACATGGCATATGAGATGGTCCAGCATGCCACTACAAACCACCTCCAGAGATCCAGATTCTATGGAAAGGCTTTCAACAGGAGGGAAAGGCGTATGCAGGGGAGTGGTGGCTAGAATGCCTGCTCATATCATCTGGGAACATGATCCTAAATTATTGTGTGGTCAGGAAACAAAAGGTAAGGAGAGGAAGTATTGGCCGTGGTCCCTGCTTTGGCATAATGAATATCTGGATATTTCACCAAACCATTCCATTTTTCATCATGATGACTACCTTGAAAGCTCACCTGAAGCAGATATTAATTTCTAAATGCCTGGCTATTGACGCATTGCGAAGAAATATGACATACAGTGCCAGATTTCAATAAACAAAATTAATCACTCAACTCATTAAAGCAAACAATAATTGAACCTAGTCAGATATGCTTTAAAGGAAAATCAGAGAGCTTAAGCAGGTCTCAGATTTGCCATTTTATCCATGCGTTCAGCATTTTGAACATCATCTAGATGTCAGGCATCATGTTAGTTACTGAGAGCACAAACGTGAATAAAATATAAACCCAAGTTTCGTCAATAGAGAACTGCATATTGATTTTTGGTTCAGTAGTGACTATTACTCACATAACATATTGCATGGTCATAAATTTCAATAAATTGGGAACAGTATATGAGCATAATTTTTTAGCACAGGTGGAACTAATTATAGAGGGTTATTTTGATTTGGACAGCAATATTGCCCGCCCTTTCTCTGATCATCAAACTTCTGTACAAGATTCAACATACTTTCACCTCCCACATATTGTTAGTTATTAAGTCCAGCTGCTTCCTTCTCTGCAACACACTTAAAAATACCCTTCCCTTTTTAGGCTTTACAACCACATCCTTTTCCTAGGCCCCACTGACCTCTTTCTATCAAACCAGAGCTGATAAAATAATATCATGATGTGCAAAATTCCAGAGTTTTCTCCAACGTCGGAATTGTGAATATACCGAACAAGAGTTATGGTCTTTCCTTTTGCTTTTAGTCTATGAACCTGTCACCCTTTTTTTTTTTTTTACTTTAAATTCTGAAGAAACGTATCACTTTTCAATATGGTGTAAACACTTAGCTTCTGCTCACTGAAGCAAAATTTTCAAGTATTTGATTCTTTCTCAGATTATTGTACTCCTAGGTAAATTAAATGTCAGTGTGAGGGATAGCTTCACCCACTTCTGTAGCTGGCTTTGTTCAATCCAGAGAAGTCATCAGGGAATAGCCAGCCCAGCAAAGTGAGCCTGATGAGGTAGGCTTTCTATCACATGCCAAAGCCTTTCCACCAGTATTAAGGCTGGTTTGCAGGCTTTTCTCCACCGTGCCCCCCCCCCCCCGGGGTGTATCCTGTCCAACTAGAAATTCCAAAAAGAAGCTAAAAATATACAATGGATTTCAGAAACGGGATTGAGTAAAATCCTATCTCCAGGAAGAAACCACCCATTTTGGAGAACACCAAATGAAGCAAATAGTTCCTTCTTGAAAATCTGCGTTCGTTACACAATAAAGCTAAGTGCCACAATTTCATGGACTCTTAAAAATTAAAGAGAAAAGTGAAAGGACCAGAAACCTGGAGACCAGATGGGATATAAGAAAAAAATATAGGAAAAGGAAAGAGGAACACTCCTGCTCCTTAAAATTCTCCCATGGGGCTCCCTTTCCAAATTATCATCCCTTTCCTACCACACTCTCTATCCCACCCACACAAGAGCAGTTGCCAAGTTGGGGAGATCCCAGCTGGTTCTCCATGAAAATCCAGGTAATACACCTGCACATTCCAGCCAGACTGAGTCTGAGCTCAGTTTGGACTTGTTAGCACCAGTGCCAACGCCAGGATCCCTTTGTGTGGGCAGGAGCTCAGATCACATCCAGGTGTGTGTGAGAGATTAGCCCATTGGTAGAACATAAATAGAGCTGCTCATCAATCCTCTCCATCCTCCTCCTGCAGCCTCACACTCCCAGGGTATGAATTACAGGGACAGATATATCATCTGTGAAGTTTTGTGGGTTCATTTTTTAAAAAGTTGGGTTTTCAGTGGAGCATGGTCTGCCTGGAGCAAAGTTCCTGGATTCGCCGTAGCCACAGGCAGCTGCACGAAGGAGCACATGCTGGGAGGAAAGGGCTCCTTGTTCAGAGAGGGACCCAGGGATCCCTGTGAGGCTGCAAGTCCTTCCCCAGGTCACTTTCCAACCTGGCCTCCTTCATGGCTCATTACTTAGGACCAGAGAGTTTGAAACTAAGTGAGTTAGAAATAGGTAACGGGCCCTTGGTTGGAAATACTCTCAAAGAAAGAAAAAATACTGATGAAGTAATAAGATCTTTCTCATATTGCTATTTCCTGAAGAAATGTGAGGGAACACAGACAAGAAAATATCAGAAGTCCCTTCACTGAAAGCCAAAGCAAAAAACACCCAATTTGGGGATATTTTTGGCCAGAAAGAGCTAATATTTTTTATGCTCCAGTTTGTACATCTATTGCACACATATCTTTGCATAAATGTCAGAATATTGGAGCCTCTACAACTCACCATAAAAATGCTCAACTGTTAAATCCTGAAGGGTCCTTAGGGTTTACCTCTTCAGGGCTGAAGAAGCTGACAACCAGAGCTGAAGCGACTTGTATCGGCAGGATATTCTCTTCCTCCAAACACGAGCCCTTGGAACTTTGGTTTGAAGAGAAATTCCAAGGTTTGGGAGGAAAGCAGCATGTATTGAAATTGACTTTGTTCAAAACACTTAGCGTAATTCAATGATCCATGAAGGAGAGCCATATCTGGGAACCGAACCAAGTTCCCCCATCAAACAAACTGGAGATGCAATCTGGTCTGTTGACACTAAGGAATATACCACTTTTTCCACTGTGAGCAAAATTAGACCATTTTTGAAGCAAAATTAGACTCTCAGGCAGCATGATCTAGTCAGAATAGACCCAGATTCTTACCAGCTGCTCCTTGTGTTATTGCCATCCCTGGGCCAATAAGAGAGCAGACTGCTGAATTTGAAATGCTCCTTGTCCGTCTCTGGACTGCTATTTTGGCCACTCTGAGGATAGATAGCTGATTTTGAAAACACTTTACATCAGAACGAATCTCACATTAGTATGCACTTCGTGTTCATAACTATGTTACCCTAAGTAGATTTTTAATATTTTATTATAATTAGTATATGTAGCTTTGTGCCCCTCTCAAAACTAAACTTTTCTTTATAAACCCCAGCTGTTCTCTGATTCTGCAACAAAACTAACTCATCAGGGGAAGTAACAGACTAATCAACCAGACAATATTTATTGAGCACTTCTGCTGGTCATGCCAGAGTTGTCCAAGGTCAGGCACAAGGGTGCCTCCAAGCAGCTTTCTTCCACTGCTGCCCCAGTGAGTTACAAGGGTGGACAAATGAGCTCTATGAGACCAGATACTGGGTCTTCCCAAGTGCTGGCATCTTGTAGCCACTCAATGAATATCTGATTAATGAATGAAAGATTTGATGTCCAGTTAGAATTAATATATGAACCTCGAAGTTCACGTATTTCCCTCTAGCTCCAAACTTAGATTAGAAATAAGATGGATGGGTGCCTGGGTGGCTCAGTCGTTAAGCGTCTGCCTTCAGCTCAGGTCATGATCCCAGGGTCCTGGGATCGAGTCCCGCATCGGGCTCCCTGCTCTGCGGGAAGCCTGCTTCTCCCTCTCCCGCTCCCTCTGCTTGTGTTCCTGCTCTCGCTGTCTCTCTCTCTGTCAAATAAATAAATAAAATCTTTAAAAAAAAAAAAAATAAGATGGAACAACCAGATGTGCAACATATTCTCCCGCACCCCATTCTGGTCCTTGTTGGTTCTTCCATCTTACCATTTGATGGGTGAAGAAAGACAAAATGGATTTCCTTTATTTCTGTGAGATTATATATCTTCCCTTATTACAGAGATCCCGTACTGGTCCTTGAAGCCTTATTTTTGGACTGTGACACATATCAGAGATCCTCCACCTTCCATTGGCATTGGGAACATAGGTTAAGTGTAAAGACCTTGAACTGTCAGTACTTCTTACCCTAGAGCCCATAAATGGGTTTTAGGGAGCATAGGTGCTTCTGAAATCTTAAGTGCATTGGTTTGTTTGTTTTTTTCTGCAATAAGAACCCATAGTTTCCACTAGATTTACATACACAACATTAAAATCTACTGTCCTGCAAGTTACAGTGTGTATGATCAACACCAATTCTGTGCCTAGAAGACCACTAGAACCTGCGAAAGAAAATCTAAGACACTGTGTCCTGACACTCTGTGCTTACTGTCTAGCTGGAAACAAGACTAATTTTAAAAAACTAGTTCACACATACCACTTTAAAAAGGGAGTCTTCCCTTTATCAAAAAGAGTCACCAAGCTTCTCTTTACACTGAGACCTTTTAAATCTGGAATATGACCAAAATTGTAAAAATATTTTCCAGTACACTTCTTAGAAAGCCATCTGATAAAGGCACAATGTTTGTCTTGACCTCTGCCTGATACATAAGATGCACTGCATTATTATTTGTTGACTGAATGAATATGACAAAAAGGTGCATCTGCATTTCTATGATTGCTTCCAACACACATGTAAAGTTGCCATTACAAATAAAGTTCTGGGATTCATTTTTGTATTTTCTGCAATGATCTAACATTGAAATGAGTTCATCCACTAAATTTCACAATTCTCGATGGGAGTTGTTTGCATTATATGTGATTTTCCAAAATCAATGGTGCTGAGTGTCTGTCTTTTAGTAATTTTGGAATACACATAAAAACAGAAGACAGAAAATAAAAGATAGGGAATTATCAATGATTGAAAAAATATCACTACAGCAGAGAGGGGGTTTGGAAGACATTAGAATGATATCTACTCTAAACAGTGTTGTTCTGTTGTTTAAAAATATCTACAGTACATTGAGACTAGGTTTTTAGCACTCCACTAAACTCAAGTCTAATTTTGAATGTCACAATAAAGACACAGAAACCAGAGAGCCAACATAAAGCAAGTCATGAAAATGATTACATTTTTCAAAGCCCAAACAATAAAGAATAAAGGTTTATTGGGCCAGAAGAAGAAAGGTGAATAGGAAATTAATAACAAATCTTCAAATATATCAAGATTCTCACTTAGAGATCAGTGCAAGCCTACTCTCCACCTCCAACAGTCAGAAAAGAATAGATGGGTCAAATAGCAGAATGAGGAAATGAGATGAGACATACATAAGAATTATTAGACTTTGGGGTATCTCCTGAAAGACCCCATCATAAAGGAAGCTGGACTAGTTCCCTTTTTAAAGCATGTAAGAAACCAGACCCAATCTTAGCAAGACTGAATTGGTGATCTCTTGTCTCTTCCTTCATCCCAATGGGTTTTTAATCTAAAAGAAACAAACAAGGAATAAAATTCTCTCTGGTACATGTAGATTTTTTTTTTCTTGGCCTCACTGCTGTGTTCCTTCAGAATACATGGCAAGAGTTGAAAGCATTTAATACAAAAACATTCTACTGGTCACTCAAAGAGAGATCCCATATGCATCAGCAGTGAAAACCTGATTTCTGATTTCTAAACTGTGGCCCAAATAGCTTATCTGGTTTTCTGTGTGTATGATCATTGCATTTCCAAGATTCGAGGTTCACTGCAGCAAAAGGCAATTAATTGAATGATGAGTCTGTGCTAATGTGCCTGCATGTGTGGACAGCAGAGATAACTTAATATGCATTTAATGTCACTATTAATTTATTTATCATCTCCTCCATTTAATTTTTGAGACACAGTGATTTCTTAAGCAACGGCCAAACGCTCAAGAAAATATTTTCTAACAGTTTTATGAAAGAACAAGCGAATTATACCTAAAACTACTTAACCAGTTAGAGTAACTTCATTCAATATACTATAAGCCTTTTAATGCACTCTGGTCACTTAAGGATCGGATTTGCAATTGTTCCCTTGTATATTTCGTCCAACGCTTTTTCTGCCTCAATTGAGAGCATTATGATCCTCTGGTTCTTGTCTTTTCTTTCATTAATGTGTTCTATCACATTGATTGATTTGCAGATGTTGAACCACCCTTGCATCCCAGTAATAAATCCCACCTGGTCATGATGGATAATCCTTTTAATGTACTGTTGGGTCCTATTGGCTAGGATCTTGTTGAGAATTTTGGCATCCATATTCATCAGGGATACTGGTCTGTAATTCTCCTTTTTGATGGGGTCTTTGCCTGGTTTGGAGATCAAGGTAATGCTGGCCTCATAGAATAAGTTTGGAAGTTTTCCTTCTGTTTCTATTTTTTCAAACAGCTTCAGGAGAATAGGCATTATTTCTTCTTTAAATGTTTGGTAGAATTCCCCTGGGAATCAATCAGGCCCTACACTCTTGTTTTTTGGGAAGGTTTTGATCACTGCTTCAATTTTGTTACTGGTTATTGGTCTATTCAGATTGTCAATTTCTTCCTGATTCAGTCTTATAGGTTTCCTGGAAGGCATCCATTTCTTCCATGTTGCTTAATTTATTGGCGTATAGTTGTTGATAATAATTTCTAATAATCATTTCTATTTCCTTGGTGTTAGTCGTGATCTCTCCCCTTTCATTCATAATTTTATTAATTTGGGTCCTTTCTTTTTTGTTTTTTTTGTTTTTTTTTTTTTTTTGGATAAGGCTGGCCAGTGGTTTATCAATCTTGTTAATTCTTTCAAAGAACCAGCTTCTAGTTTCATTGATCTGCTCTACTGTATTTCTGGTTTCTAATTCATTGATCTCTGCTCTATTCTTTATTATTTCTCCTCTCTTGCTTGGCTTAGGTTTTATTTGCTGTTCTTTCTCCAGTTCCTTTAGGTGTAAGGTTAGCTTGTGTATTCAGGATTTTTCTACTTTTTTGAGTGAGGCTTGGATGGCTATGTATTTCCCCCTTAGGACCGCCTTTGCAGTATCCCATAGGTTTGGGACCACTGTGTTTTCATTCTCATTGGTTTCCATGAATTTCCTGGTTGACCCATTCTTTAGCAGGATGATCTTTAGCTTCCAAGTGGTTGAATTCCTTCCGAATTTTTTCTTGTGACTGAGTTCCAGTTTCAAAGCATTGTGGTCTGAAACTATGCAGGGAATAATCTCAATCTTTTGGTATCAGTTGAGACCTGATTTGTGACCCAGCATGTGGTCTATTCTGGACAGAGTTCCATGTACACTCAAGAAGAATGAGTATTCTGTTGTCCTAGGGTGGAATGTTCTGTAAATATCTATGAAGTCCATCTGGTCCAGTGTTTCATTCAAAGCTCTTGTTTCTTTGTTGATCTTCTGCTTAGATGATCTGTCTATTGCTGAGAGTGGAGTGTTGAGGTCTCCTATTATTAAAGTATTATTATCAATATTCTCTTTATTTTGGTTAACAGTTGGCTTATGTAGTTGGTTTATATAAAGCCCATTTACAATCTATTTGTCTATGTATTTATTTTTAAAGATTTTATTTATTTATTTAGAGTGCACACATGCAGGGGGGAGGAACAGAGGGAGAGAGAGAATCTCAAGCAGACTCCCCACTGAGTATGGAGCCCAACTTGGGGCTTGATCTCAAGACCCTGAGATCACGACCTGAGACCAAATCACTAGTAGGAGGCTTAACTGGCTGAGCCACCCAGGCGCCCCATTTACAGTCTATTTATGTTAGTCCATTTGCCACTACAATCATATCTTGTCTTTTGAATTTAAAGCAAGGTGAGAATTTCACAGAATTTAGCATTGAGAGCCCTTGTTATGCAAGATGTTTAAACCAGCCTCATCATGCATGTAAAACTATCTCACCTTTAAATTCTCAAAAAAAGGAAAAGGAACATACAGGATGAAGATACACACCCTGGTTACGAGCAGCAGTTCCAATTGCTCTATCCATAAGACAGAGACATGGATCATAATAATTTTTCTTAGGTTTCAGAACAAAAGGCCTACCAGAGTCATGTGATCACCAAACTCCATAGTCCCTTGGTGAGGAGCATACATAGCAGTCTTGGCCAACACTTCATCCTGTATGTTCCTGCCAATTTTAATAGACATACTCGCCGTTCTCCTACCTCCTACTCTTGGTCTCACAAGAGAGAGAGACAGTGGAGAAGGTGTGAAAGTGCTTCTCCTCTTGGCTAAGGAAACCAAACTTTAGACATTGTTTCCTCTTCCAAGGTCACGCTATTATTATTCCTTGCTATTCCTGACTTGGAAGATTAAAATTATATTGTTTTTCCAATTTGGGTGCCAGTAAAGTGTGTGGCCTCTGTAATCCAAAAATAAATTTTTTTAAAAATGTTTTCTTTACTTATCTATTTTCTACATTATGACTCTTCATTTTTTGATCTAAAGGAAGTGACTTTAGATTTAACATAATTGCATTTAACTCATATTGATCATGTAATGTAAGCCTAGCACTCTCTTATTTCTTCAGGAGATGAAGAAAATTGTTAAAAAAAAAATTCTAGTCTCATGGAGAATTATGTTAAGTCCCACATTAAAAAAAAAATTGGGGCGCCTGGGTAGCTCAGTTGGTTAAGCGACTGCCTTCGGCTCAGGTCATGATCCTAGAGTCCCAGGATCAAGTCCCGCATCGGGCTCCTTGCTCAGCAGGGAGTCTGCTTCTCTCTCTGACCCTCCCCCCTCTCATGCTCTCTCTCTCTATTTCATTCTCTCAAATAAATAAATAAAATCTTTAAAAAAAAAAAATTAATAGGGGCGCCTGGGTGGCTCAGTCGTTAAGCATCTGCCTTTGGCTCAGGTCATGATCCCAGGGTCCTAGGATCTAGCCCTGCATCGGGCTCCCTGCTCCGCGGGAAACCTGATTCTCCCTCTCCCACTCCCCCTGCTTGTGTTCCTGCTCTCACCGTCTCTGTCAAATAAATAAAAATCTTTAAAAAAAAATTAATAGGGGACACCTGGGTGGCTCAGTCAGTTAAGCATCTGCCTTCGGCTCAGTTCATGATCTGGAATCGGGACAAGTCCAGGATTAGGACAAGTCCCACATCGGGCTCCCTGCTCAGTGGGGAGCCTGCTTCTCCCTCTGCCTGTTACTCTCCCTTCTTGTGCGCTCCCCCCTCTTTCTCTGACAAATAAATAAAATCTTTAAAAAAAATTAATATCTTTTTTAAAGCAGTTATAGGTTTAGAGAAAAAAGTGGAGTAAAAATTACAGAGAGTTCCTATATAGCCCCTCACATACAGCCCACCCCACACCCCCACCAGTTTTTGCTATTATTAACATCTTGCATTTTTCTGGTGCAGTTGTTATAATTGATGAACCAATATTAATGCATTATTATTAATTAAAATCCATAGCTTACATTAGGGTTCACTTTTGGGGATGTACATTTTTGGGCTTTGACAAACATATAATATCATGTATTCACCATTACTATATCCAACAGTATAGTTTCACTGCCCCCAAACCCCCTGTATTGCTCCCATTCATCCCTTCCTCCCTCAGCCCAGATCCTTGGCAACCATTGATCTTTTCACTGTCTCATCCATAGTCTTGCTATTCCCTCCTTTTTATTACTTGATTTTTCCATCCCCTTTTCCCACTCCCCCTTGCTATCTTCATTTACTTCCTTATTCCATTTAAATTCCATCCACTTTTTTTTTTCTTTTCTTTTTTCCCCATGGTCCTTATCACCCTTATGTACTATGTTTGTTAATTGTGCATCACATTTTATCTCCATTGACTGTCTCTCCCCACTAGCCTATAACGTTCCAAATTCCAATCAGGGTTTGTTCAGATAGTTCCCAAACAGATGTCCCCCATGTTACCTCATAGGCACATTAGGTTATCATATAAACTCTTTCAGACTTTTACAGTCTCTTGGGTTGCTTCTATAGTTGAGGAATGGAGGCCATTCTATTACTTTCCTTTATATTCAGATAATAACTTCTCCATCACCCCCAGGCACCTATCTTGTGTCCTAATCATTCACACACGTGCCTATGAATCTCCCTGGCACCTGATTAGAACCTTCACACAAAGTAGGTCTGCAACAAATATGGTTAAATATTTAATGCATGAGTCAATCAAGAAAGCCTGAAAGTGTTTTGGGTTTTGTGTGTGTGTGTGTGTGTGTGTGTGTGTGTTGCATGGTTTTTTGTTTGTTCATTTTTTGCCTTACGCAGGCAGGAATTGGCTTCAGAAGGGTCTTTCTGCGGGTCGCATGACCACACCAGAAGTAGGATGACTCCTGAGGAGTTCCATTCTGTGGTCCCAGAGTGGCTACTTTCTCATCACCTACGCGCTATGCCCTCCCATCTCTCACCAGCTTCAAATCAATGGGCACTGCATGGGAACAAACAGCAAGCCCAAAGAGACTGGGCACTGTCTCTCCTTGAGAAAGAGAGCTCTTGTTTATTCACCCAGGCACTTTTGTTTTGCATTCAGAAGACAAAGCAGCAGGCAGGGGGTTGTTGGGAGAATAAGAGCTGCCGGAAGTAAGGCGGGGGTTGGGGTTCATTCTGTTGTCACTTGCAGCCCATCCCCAGTCTGAAGCATCTTTAGCCTCCTAATTATCTCCCTCCCCTTTCTGTGTCTGCCTTGCACACACAGAACACTCCCAGACAGCTTTACAAATTGGCTCTGGAAATGTTAGGCAGTAAAAATTCCACTGAGTCTGAAAAAGACACACTTCTCCTCCCCATGTTTATTAATCAGTTGCTATTTTCTGCCCTGTCCTCATCCACCTTATTATGTTTCATGCTGCCCTGGGCAATATTGAGAAGTAGGCAAAGTTCATCTTTGTCCTTTGCCCTCTATATCCCAGTTCTGTAGTCCTTCCCTCATTTTAAAAGCCTCCTCCTGCTGTCCGTCTCTGGGGTCTCTGTTCTCCGGAGTTCCTATTTGATTTATATCCTCATTCGAACTAGGTTATGATTGACATAGTATATCATTCTCCCTGGGAGTGTTTGCATTTTAAAATACCTTGCCTAGAGAGGGCAATATTCAACCTAAAGGAATAAAATCTCCAGTTGTATAATTTTAGATACTACAGAAGGCGAATGAGTATGGTGTTTCAGGGCAAAGGGATTCCTCAGAAGCCCTCAAATCATACTCAGAGGAAGCTCCTCATTATAGATCTTGGAAATATTAGCCCTAACGATTCTCCTCCTCTTGCCACTGAACTGAGAGAGCTTTATTTCTTTCTGTGGCAAACACCAAACATCCATTACCAATGCAGTTGGCCCATGGAGTGCAAATGGAAAGTTAGCAGGAAGAATATTCAGGCTATTTTAAGTTGCCCTCCTGGTTTTCAAGATTTTGGCTTTGTGAACTTTTGCTTATTTTTGACAGCTTCTCAAGAGAAAAGTCAAAGCCTTCAAGGACTGATGGACTTGCAGCTCCCCATTGCTCCCTGTGAGTTAGCAGGAAAATCTGACCATCCCCTATGCTGTAATTGTTCCATGGCTCCCATGTCTTACAAAATAAAATCTTAACACTAGCGTGGAGCACCACACTTTCCCACCTGCAAAGCCTCCTTTTCTTTCCTCCCCTCCCTGTGCACATACACTAGTCCTGCAGTGACACTCAAATGCTCAAGAGACCCTCTTACATCCCCTTAACCTGTGGTCTCAACTGCCCGTATGTCCATTACAGGATCAAATATATCATATTATAGTTGTTCGCCCTTCTGTCCAATGACTCACAAGACTGTGAGTTCCTTGGGTTTTTTATGCTTCCATATTCCCAGTACCCAACACAGAGTCTGGCACATAGTGGGTATTAAACATTCAGTAGGTGTTGAAATTTGATGAGTTACTGAATAAATGAAGTTAAAACTGTTTGGGACTATCACATGCCTACTTTCATCTTGTAAGTACAATGGGAACTTATTTTTAGATCTCTAGAACAGGGGTCAGCAAACGGCAGCCTGTGGACCAAATCTGGCCCACCACCTGTTTTTATAAATAAAGTTTTATTGGAACACAGCCACACATATTCATTCATGTATAGTATATGGCTGTTTTTGCGCTACAACAGCAGAGTTGTGAGGGAGATCTTACGGACCACAAAGCCTAAAATATTTACTATCTGTACTATCTGACCCTTTAAAGACAAAGTTTCACAACCTCTGCCCTGAGGGAAAGGAGCAAAAGAGACTAGGAGAGTTGTACATGAAATGGAGGGAGGGAAGAGGGATTCGGGAGAGGAGACAAGCAATAAAGTGTGCTTCTATCCTTCAATTCACAGTGCTTGGAAGAGAGGTCCAATTTTTAAATGCCCTCGCAGAGTGGAAGCACAGGACTCCTGAGCAAAGACAGGAAAAGTGAGAACAAATTCTCCACAGGAGCCTGGAACACAAAGGCATTGTTGTCAACTGTTTACCAAGGCAGAGAGAAGGGCAAAGCTGATCCCAAGAAGTTAGTAAAAGCACTAATGCCTAATAATGATTGCAGCAGAGAGCATTTCAGTTGCCCCATTAAAAAGAGTGCTTTGTCCTAATAAATACCAGAATAAAAGTCTGTTCTCAGAGCCCCCTTCCTGCACTTTATTCTTAATGAGCCTTCTAATGAGTGTTCCGTATTTATTTCCTTGAGAGACTCATCACTCCCCATCTCAGCCTGTTATTTAAATATATGGCATGGTGTGAAAAGCCAGGAAAAAAGTCTAAGGAGTCTTCTCTGTGCCTTTACCAATGGCCTACATCACCCATGTGGGACAGAGGAGAGGGTATGAACTGGATTAATAAAATAATGGGTCCCTGTACTTTTGACAAGGCAAAAATGACAAAAGCTGAGAAGTTCGGCCAAACTCAGGGTTGTTTGGTAGATACATTTATAAAAGGAAAGGAAAGGGAAGGGAAGGGAAGGGGAGGGGAGGGGAGGGGAGGGGAGGGGAGAGAAAAAGGAAAAGGAAAGGAAAGAAAAGAAAAGAAAAGAAAAAGGGTTTAGAGAATCATGGCTTCCTTGCTCTGTTACTTAACTCTGAAAAAGACAAGGGCTCTTTGCCCCTCAAAACAGAAAGAATCTGGAGTTCATAGTTTTACCTTTGAATTCAGGATTTGCTTATTTTATTTCACTTTTGTAACATTTTCTCTTTTTGTTATTCAAAAAATAAAAAGTGCCACAGGAAGAAGGGAGTTACTCAGAACTCCTAAGTTATGAGTCATTCTGAGTTATCAGTTTCCAGATAGATAAGATTTACTCCTGTGTTTTATGGCAAACTATTAAAAAAAATTCTTCCAATAATCATAATACCATTATCTTAGCTGCTTAAAGACACAAAGAGAAAGAACAAAAAACAGTAATTCTTTAATATCACTTAATATCATCAAATATCAACACAGTGTTTTAAATTTCCCCAATTGTCTCCTAATTGTTAGTTAGAATCAATGTGTACCTTAGTCTTTCTCAATTTATAGGTTATCCATAATCCTATTTTATCCTTTGCAATTTATTTGTTAAGAAAACAGTGTTTATATTTACCCCAAGGATACAAATGAGGGATCCAAAGGGGTATGTGCACCCCGATGTTTATAGCACAATGTCAACAATAGCCAAACTGTGGAAAGAGCCAAAATGTCCATCAACAGATGAATGGATAAAGAAGATGTGGTATATATATGCAATGGAATATTATGCAGCCATCAAAAGGAATGAGATCTTGCCATTTGCAACGACGTGGATGGAACTGGAGGGTATTATGCTGAGCGAAATAAGTCAAACAGAGAAAGACATGTATCATATGACCTCACTGATATGAGGAATTCTTAATCTCAGGAAACAAATAGGGTTGCTGGAGTGGGGGATGGGGTGGGAGGGATGGGGTGACTGGGTGATAGACACTGGGGAGGGTATGTGCTCTGGTAAGTGCTGTGAATTGTGCAAGACTGTTGAATCTCAGATCTGTACCTCTGAAACAAATAATGCAATATATGTTAAGAAAAAAAAAAAAAAAGAAGATAGCAGGAGGGGAAGAATGAAGGGGGGGAAATCAGAGGGGGAGACAAACCATGAGAGATGATGGGCTCTGAAAAACAAACTGAGGGTTCTAGAGGGGAGGGGGGTGGGAGGATGGGTTAGCCTGGTGACGGGTATTAAAGAGGGCACGTTCTGCATGAGCACTGGGTGTTATGCACAAACAATGAATCATGGAACACTACATCAAAAACTAATGATGTAATGTATGGTGATTAACATGACAATAAAAAATTTTAAAAAAAAGAAAACAGTGTTTATCCAGTAGAGTTTCCAACATTCAGAATTTTGCCAGTGATCCCTGTGAGGCATCCATTAATATGCTATCCTATATTTTCTGTAGTCACAACTAGAAGATCATGATGTTAAAAACAGTGTCCTTGGGGCGCCTGGGTGGCTCAGTTGGTTAAGCGACTGCCTTCGGCTCAGGTCATGATCCTGGAGTCCCTGGATCGAGTCCCGCATCGGGCTCCCTGCTCGGCAGGGAGTCTGCTTCTCCCTCTAACCCTCCCCCCTCTCATGTACTCTCTCTCTCTCATTCTTGCTCTCTCAAATAAATAAATAAATCTTTAAAAAAAAAAAAAAACAGTGTCCTTATTATTTAAAGGTACATTCTGATGAAATATAATGTCTGAGATTTGCATCAAATGAGTATAGCGAGGGGTAGGAATATAGAGGGAAAGGCTATAGATGAAACAAGATTAGGTACATGGATCATTGTTGAAGCTGGGTGGTGGGTACACATATACCTCATTTTTCTACTTTACTATATGTTCAAAATGTCATATAATTAAAAAGTTAATTATATATTTTAATAGTTTTGATGAAAAATGTAAAACATATCTCATACTTTCTATCTTTCCTAAACATTTGATCTTTTCTTGACAACACTTGGTCCTCAACTCTAAACAGTACTGTATGATGGAGTAAATCTCTCAATAATCGAGAACCTTCTCATTATTGTTCAGTATATGGAAGAAATTGTGCTAAATTCTTGGGTTTCACTTGAAATCCAGGCTTCTATCCAGAATTTTCTATATATTGAAGATAATTTTTCATGCCTACATTTTTGACAAGTTAAGAATAAAAATATTAAACCACCAATCTAGAAAAGTATTTCTCAAGTAGGAACCACAACCCCTAAGAGGGATATGAGATTTGTATGAAAATCCACAAGAAGAGGATCTTCTTCTTCTAGCCCCAACTTTACACTTGAGATTGGTTAGACCTACTTATTTATTTATTTATTTATGTCTTTATTTATTTTGCTTTGTTTTTATTAGCAACATGGTAAATGCCAGGCCAGTGAAAAGTAGTGGAAAAAAAGTCTGAGACTTAACTGGTTGGCAGGGATTAGGTTATGGTTGAGCTTTCTATCTCAGTCCATGACTGAGATGAATTGGGGTCAGAATTGTCTAGGCATGGAGTATTCCAACTCTAATTTTGATTCAGAAAAGGGGAAGAGATCAGAGTTGGAGGAAGAAATAGGGTTTATGTTGATTTAGGGGACAAAAGCTCACAATTCTCGCTACCTCTCCTTGTAGGAATCCATTAACAATGGTTCCAATAGAGTGGAACCTCTTTATAAATAAGTCTGAGAATTAGCCATTGTTTCCATTCAACCACAGCAGCTCTGAGAAAGCCACAAGAACCCATTTGATGAGAGTCACATGATGCCTGCGGCCAGGCTAGGAACACTTCTCAGAGACGGGCTCTTACATTCACTACCTACTTCTCTAGGACGATACTTTTCCTGATTCTCTCCTTGACTATCAATGTCCAGACAGCCTTCATTGAGACCTCACTGGGCCCCAGCTCAATGCAGCTGCTGGTGCTTCTACTGAAGGGACACTTGGTGTGCAGTATGTAGCTATGATTTGGGCAGTCAACCAGACCTCCCATGACAAACAAGCATTCTGTCTTGAATCCCATACCGATTTATGATGTAAGAGAGTGTGTCTTAAAATCAATTTTAGTTCTAATAGAATCTTATAATTTTGTTTTTGTCTGGATTAATTTAGGATTGTTACTAAATACCTGTGTTGCTCATATTTTTATTTTTTATTTATTTTTAAAAAGATTTGTTTATTTTAGAGAGAGAGAGCAAGTGGGAAGAGGGACAGAGGGAGAGAGAGAATCTCAAGCAGACTCCCCATGAGCATGGAGCCCAACAAGGGGCTCGATTCCAGGATGCTGAGATCATGACTTGAGCCGAAACCAAGAATCAGACGCTTAACCAACTGAGCCACCCAGGTGCCCCACTCATACTTTTATTTTTAAATTCTGACTATAACATTATTTCTCTCTGTTATCAGCAAATCTTCTCAAGCTCACATAAAATTACTTAAGCCTTTATAAATATTACTGAAGTTACTGTGAAAAGGTATCACTAACTCAATTTGCAACTGGACAATATTTTGCTTTCTTCCACAATTTCTTTTTTAGTTCAGGCTTGTCTTTTTGGGACTCTGGCATAATCTGTGTATCTAAATTAACCTTTCATTTACAACTTCCTTAGGTGCATGTCCTGCCTCGTCTCCTCTGTAACTAGCAATGCCCCTGCTGACCAATGTCAGTACTAATTTTCACTTACTTTTCAAATGATTCGTGGGAACACACAAGCCATGAATCCTCTACAAGAGCACTGGCCAATAGATCATTCTCTGGGGATGGGGACATCCACTACAGTACCCACTAGTCACATATGGCTATTGAGCACTTAAATACTTAAATGTAAGTGTGATTGAAGAAGTGAACTCTAAGTTTAAATTTTAGTTAACTGCATTCTCTTGTAATTAATTCAAATTAAAATTTAAGTAGCCACATGTGGCTAGTGGTTACAGTTTTGGACCAGGCAGTTCTAGAATCTTCTACCCAACTCACAATTATTAAGATGTTATGTCACGGTCACTGCTACACCACCACCAAACACTGTGTCTGAAACTGGGGTTCTAGTAGCTAATAGTTGCTTGAGTTTTGAGATTTTATACACACACACACACACACACATAGTTATGAGATAGAATATTAAATAAATATGTATATATATATATATACACACAGCACAGGATCCTGGAGAAAGCACTGATTTTGACATCAGTGGATATCAGTTCTTATTAGTGAAATGACCTTGGATTATTATTGTAACCTTTACAAGCCTCAATTTCCCCTTCTGGAAAACAGGGAAGATACCATCTTTCAAAATTGTTGTAAAAATTAAATTAAGTACATTAATTACATGGAACTAAATAGCATACAGGAAGTGCCTAACATGCTGGCTCCTATAAGTGGTAGATATTCAACCAGGGGAGGCAATTATAGACTGAGATGAGACACCACAAGTTCATGTAAAGTTAGTCAGTTTAATTCCTTTACTGAAAGGTCTGGAAGGTAGGCAGAGAAGACTTAAATTTCAGGGAGGGAGTGTTCAGGACATTTACTGTATTAACAGACTACCAGGAGAGGCTGTGGAAACTCTCACCAGGAATTTAAAATGGCATTAAAATCATCTTTCTTGGATGGATTTTGATAGATTTCCCTACAGGCACAGAATGTGGCTCCTTTTTGAAACCAATCCTAAAAATGTAAGTCAAAAGTACCTGTAGAGGTACCCATATTTGGGGATTTTGTTTTTCTTGTGTTGTTTGAAAAGTGGACGATGTACAATTTTCCACATAAGACATAAGAAAAAGGTAGTTAGAAATCACACATGGGAGATGAGCTTAATCAATCAAGTCCATGGTGACAGAATTTCCTTACATGGGAAAATCTTTTCTTAGGAAGAGATTAGGGCATGAAAAGGTGACTAGAAGAAAGAATGACATTTTAGGCATGTTAAGCAGGAATTGTCTACTATGCATCCATGTGGATTTAAAAAGTAAACAACTGGATATATAAATGTGGGGCTCTTTTGGAACAGAGACATAAACGTGCTAGTCGTCAGCATATTTGTTACACCTAGAAGCCTGGGATTAAATTATTTTCTCTTCTAAGGAGAAGCTATAGCAAAAGAGAAGGAATGGACATAAGACATTGAACACTCCTACATCTAGAAGTTGAGTAGAGGAAGAAAAGCCACAAAGGAGACTGAAAAAGGGAAGACACAGAGATGAGAGAAGACAAGGAGAATGGGGCACCATGGGAGTCAAGAGAAGAATGTTCCAGAAAGGAGCAAATTGTTAGGTGTACAGAATGATTAGTTTTCAAGAAAGATGGAGCCTGAGCAGTACCAATTGCATTAAAACTATGGAGACCATTTGTGATCTACACAACTTTCCCTGAAGGAAGGGGTGGGGGGGTGGTGAACACCTTTTTGGAATGGGTTAAATGGTAAATAAGAGAGAGCAGATCCAAAATCAGAGAAGGCCAAACGACACCCCTCCTGTTTGTTGTCCTTCATAAACTTTTCTGCATCATTCTTCTTGGAGGCCTAATGAACTAACTTAATCAGACTTAATCTTTTGTCTTTAAAGAAACACACTTGATACCAAAAAAGAGATGAGTGCAATGTGTTGCTTTTGCTGCTGACTATGAATGTTTAAAATATTTTAAAGAACAAGAACGCATTATTTTGGGAACACAGAAAATTATTCCCAAGGGCAGTCTTTAAATTTCATGTTTTTAAGAATAGATCTTGTTCCAAAATCAAGAAGCATGGTTCTGCCCCAACTTGAAAATATATGACTAACAATAAATGGTGGGACCCCAGCAGGAAAAGGTAGGCTCACCCACAGTTTTCTGACAGAACTTTCATTGAATGTATCTTTCTATTAATAGCATATTCCAAAAATGGGGTAACTTTCAAAGCATTTATAAGCATTTCAAAAATTTTCCAAGATTACAGACACCATTGGAATCAACCCTCATAGGAATAGTCTTATCTTTAGCCTCATAATATCACTCAATTCTTTCTGAAAGAATTCATAGTGAAATTGAGTAAGAGAGTAGAGAAAATCACCAACTAGTTCAATCCCATTACTTGTTAAGGCAAACCTTCAACAAGCATGTCAGTTGGGAATCTCCCTGTCAATTCTCTATCAAGCCACAGGCCACCCACTGACTCCATGATAAACTGCACATTGTTAACTCAAGTTTATTGAAGCAAAATGAATAGATAATAAAATGCTCCCATTTGAAGTGTAGACATCTGCTTCAACAAATACATATGCCTAAGTAACCAAAACTGATCAAAATATAGGACATTTCCATCACCCCCAAAACTTCCCTTCTGCCCCTTCCCAATAACCCTGACCATTAGCAAATCTATCATGGTAAATTTGCTCTGTCTATTCTAGAATTTTCTATGAATGCAATCTGTGTCTGAATTCTTTCACTTTGCATTTATGGTTGTTACTGTTTTTGCTGTTTTTTTATTTTTAAATTTTTATTTTATTATGTTATGTTAGTCCCCATACAATACATCATTAGTTTTTGATGTAGTTATCCATGATTCATTGTTTTCATACAACACCCAGTGCTCCATGCAGTACATGCCCTCCTTAATACCCACCACCAGGCCAACCCTTCCTCCCACCCTTCTCCTCTCCAAAACCCTCAGTCTGTTTCTAGGAGTCCATAGTTTCTCATGGTTCATCTCCCCCTCCAATTTCCCCTCCTTCATTTTTCCCTTCCTTCTCCTAATGTCCTCCATGCTATTCCTTACGTTCCACAAATATGATAATTGACTTTCTCTGCTTGATTTATTTCACTTAGCATAATCTCCTCCAGTCCCATCCATGTTGTTATAAAAGTTGGGTATTCATCCTTTCTGATGGCTGAGTAATATTCCATTGTATATATGGACCAGATCTTCTCTATCCATTCATCTGTTGAAGGGTATCTTGGCTCTTTCCACAGTTTGGCTATTGCGGACATTGCTGCTATGAACATTGGGGTGCATATGGCCCTTTTTTCACTACATCTGTGTCTTTGTGGTAAATACCCAGTAGTGCAATTGCTGGGTCAAAGGGTAACTCTATTTTTAACTTTTTGAGGCACCTCCGCACTGTTTTCCAAAGTGGCTGTACCAACTTGCATTCCTACCAATAGTGTAAGAGGGTTCCCTTTCTCTACAACCTCTCCAACATTTGTTGTCTCTTGCCTTGTCAATTTTTGCCATTCTAACTGGTGTAAGGTGGTATCTCAATGTGGTTTTAATTTGAATTTCCCTGATGGCTAATGATGATGAACATTTTTTAATGTGCCTGTTAGCCATTTGTATGTCTTCTTTGAAGAAGTGTCTGTTCATGTCTTCTGCCCATTTTTTGACTTGATTATTTGTTCTTTGGGTGTTGAGTTTGAGAAGTTCTTTATAGATCTTGGAAATCAGCACTTTGTCTGTAGTGTCATTTACAAATATCTTCTCCCATTCTGTGGGTTGCGTCTTTGTTTTGTTGACTGTTTCCTTTGCTGTGAAGAAGCTTTTTATCTTGATGAAGCCCCAAAAGGTCATTTTTGCTTTTGTTTCACTAGCCTTTGGAGATGTATCTTGAAAGAAGTTCCTATGGCCGATGTCGAAGAAGTTACTGCCTATGTTTTCCTCTAGGATTTAACATGCATATCATTAACTAATTTCAATATATTTCATAGTTTTTATTTTGGTATAATATATACATTCAAAGAAATGCACAAATCTTAAGTGTACCTGCACTGAGTTCAGACACATGCATGTATCTGTATTACTAAAACACCTGTCAAGATGTAGAACATTCTCCTTGATCCACAACAATCCCTCAAACCCTTCTGCAATATGTTCCTCCCCTGCCCCTGAGAAGCAACCACTTTTCTCCTTTTCTTTTCTTTTTTTCTTCTCTTTCCTTTTGTTTTTTCTTTTCTTTTCTTTCCTTTCCTTTTCTTTTCTTTCACACTGTAAAGAACTTCAGGATGTTCTACAATTTCATATAAATGCAATCAAATAGTTTGACTCATTTTTGTAGGATTTATTTTACTCAGCAGAGTAATTTTGAGATCATCCTGTTGTTCTGTGTAATAGCAATTTTTTTTTCCTTTTGGGGGTGAATAGCACTTCACTGTATGAACCTAAAACTGTAAGCTTGATGTTTTTAGGCTATCCTACAAGTTGTCGAGGCTATGTTCAAGTTTAGTTTCAATTTTTTTTTCTGTTCTTCCCAGAGAAAGTTTCTATTTATCTATCTTCGTGTACATGGACTCTCTTCTGGCATCTCTACTCTGCTATTAAGCCCATCAATTTTTTTTTAGATATTATATTGTTCAGTTCTAGCATTTTTATTACATCCTTTTTCATAGTTTTTGTTTCATTTTGTTTTGTTTTAGCAGATAAGTAACTTAGCTGTTGAGCAAAAGCTTAACACTCCATTCAATTCTTTTATCCGTAGCTCCTTTGAGTCTGTCCTATGCACGCATGTTTCAAGGGTTAGTCAGAAATCTGGACAAACTTCACACACAGATATTGGTCTTCCTTTCTGTGACTCTGTCTCTTTTCAGAAACCACCCCCTTCACTTCAGAGTGGTTGTGTTTGCCCTGAACACTGTCTCCTTGTTTTTCAGATCAGAAAGACTGCTGGTTTTCTTTGGCATTTTAGCTTGTTGGCAGGCTGGTGATGGCAACCTATCATCAGGCTAAAAGCCATAAAAATGGGAAGCTCACTCTGTGTTTTCTTCTTCTGAGTGTTGACTTTTCTCCACTCTTGTTTACTTCCCAGCACCTTTGCGTAGATGGTTTTTCTGTACATTGTCCCATGTCCCATGTATAGAATTGTCCTTTGTGGGAGAATCAGTCTGGTTGTAGCTTATTCAGCCAGACCAGAAATGGAACTGCCACAGTTGATTTTTGCATATTGACTATGTGTCCTATAACCTTGCTAAATGCACTTAGTCTAGCAGTTTTTATAGATATCTTAGGATTTTCTAAGTACATGAATTGAATCATCTGTGAATAAGGAGAATTTTAATTCTTCTCTTACAGTCTATATGCCTTTTATTTATTATCTCACTCATACTGATTTTCTAGTTAGGACTGTTCACAGGAAGTTAATAAAAGTGCTGAGAGCAGATATCCTTACCTTGGTTCTGATAGTAAGGGAAATATACTCAGTTTTTCACAAGTGTGTGGTCAGCTACAGTTTTTCCTACATGCCCTTTATCAGGTTGAGAGAGTTCCTTTCTATTTCTAGTTGGCTAAGAGTTTATTGTGAATCGGTATTCATTTCTGTCAAATAATGTTAACTATTTCTGCATGTATTGAGATACGTATGGGCTTTATCCTTTATTCTGTTAATATGGTTAATGCTGTGACTGATTTTAAAATGTTAAGTCAACCCCGCCTTCCTGAAGTAAACTCCACCTGGTCATTGTGTTTTAACTGCTTTATATAGTGCTGGATTCAACTGGCTAATATTTTGTTAAGAGTTTTACTTCTACAGTGAATAAAGATTATTAACCCATAGTTTTTCCTTGAAATCTCTTTTTCTGACTTTAGTCTCTGGGCAATCCCAGGTTTATGAGTTTGTAATTATTCCCTTTTTCTATATTATCCCAAAGAATTTGCTTAAGATTGCTATCATTCTCTTACTTAAATGTTTAATAGAATTTGCAAGTGAAGCCAAATGGTTCTGGAGCTTTCTTTGTGGGAAGGTTTGAAAATATGACTTCAGTTACCTTAATAGACACATGAATATTAAGATTTTTTCTCTTTCTTCATGTGTCAGTTTTGGTAATTTTTTGAGTTTCAAGAAATTTGTCTATTCAAATTGTCGTAAATAAAGAAAACTTGTTGTTTCTTGTTGTCATAAAGAAAACTTGTCATAAATATGTTTAAAATACTCTTAGTGGGGTGCCTGTGTGGCTCAGTGGGTTAAGTGCCTGCCTTTACTCAGGTCATGATCTCGGGGTCCTGTGATGGAGCCCCAAGTTGGGCTCCATCTGCTTCTCCCTCTACCTCTGCCCCTCCTCCCCCACTCATGCTCTCTCTCTCTCTGCTCTCTCTCGCTCTCAAATAAATAATCTTTAAAAAATATTCTCTTATCATGTTAATATCTGTAGGAACTGTTTTCCTCCTTTCAAACTCCTAATATGGGTAAAGTGTGTCTTCTTTTTTTCTTGATAATTCTACCTAGAGTTTTATCAATTTGAATGATCCAAAGAACCAACTTTGGATTCCATTTCTCTTGTGATTTCTTCTTTGGCCTATGGATTATTTAAAGAGTGTTATTTAATGTGAAGTATTTGGAATTTTTTCAGGTATCTTTCTATTATTGATTTATAATTTAATTTATTGTGATATGAGAACATACTTTGATTATTTCAATCATTTTAAATTTATTGAACCACTACATGGTCTCTCTTGGTGAATGTTTCATATACACTTGAAAAGAATCTGTGTTCTGCTGGTTTTGGTGGGATGTTCTGTATCTGTCAACAGGTCAGGTTAATTGGCAGTGTTGTTTGAGTCTTCCATATACTTTTAGATCTGTTTACCTGATACACACAATACTGAGGAAAAGGTATTGATATTTCTAACTCTGTGACTTTGTCTATTTCTCCTTTACGTTCTATCAGTTTGTTTCATATTCTCTTAACTTCATTTATAAAGTGCATAAATATTTAGGAATTTTATGTCTTCTTGATGAGGTGATTCCTTTGTCATTATAAAGTTCCCCTCTTTATTCCTGGTTATACTCCTTTGCAAAAGTCTACTACACCTGGCATTTTTAAAAAATATTTATTTATTTATTTATTTTAAAGAGAGAGTGCAGGAGGGGGAAGGAGAAGAGGGAGAGGGATAGAGAGAAGGAGAGAAGCTGACTCCCTGCTGAGCGCAGAGCCGACCTGGGGGCTTGATCCCACAACCCTGATATCATGACCTGAGCTGAAATCAAGAATTGGACACTTAACCAACTGAGCCACCCAGGCGCCCCTACCTGCCATTTTAAGAGCTACCCCAGCCTCCAGCATATGTTAATATTAAGAGATTGAATGATATATTTTCCTATTATTCTACTTTGGACTTATCTGTATATTTATATTTAATGTGCATTTTTATAAATAGTATAGAGTTGGGTCTTATTTTTTATCCAGTATGACAACTTCTGCCTTTAAAGATGCATTCTCACCTATTCCTTCACACTTTACGGTGTATTTGCTGATTATGGTGGAACTAAAAAAATAAAAATAAAGAAAGCTGAATTATGATGAATAGTTTGTCTCTTGAAATGCTCTGTAGTATAAAGGCATTAGTAGGCCAGAAGCTTTCAGACTACCAATGTGCTAGTCTTTCCAGCTATGCAACTTTCTAGATGATTGAACTATGGCAATTCCACAGAAGTCATGTCCATTTTCTGGACTTTTTACATGTGTATGGTAATGTCAATGAAACTATTAAGTTACAGAGCTATAAGGGAACATTAGAGCCCCTCTGGCCCAAGCCCCTTAGTTTTATAGATGGTAAGACCAGAGAGGTTAAGCAACTTACCTAGGAACACAAAGGAAGCAATATTTCTGGGTCAAGATGAGAGTGAACTATACCATCATCTCAATATATGAGGTATATTGAGGGAGGTCAAGATCCCAGCATTAGCAGTTCACACAAAGAAGCTGCACCATCAGGAGGTCAGCAGAGATGACTCTGTCTGTGTTGTGACAATGGCCCTGTTCCATCTGTCTGATCACCCCTGGGTTTTGCTAATTTTTCATGCCTTATTCTCTAGGCTTCCCACAGATTCCCCAAATTTCCAATACAGCTCCCAAGACTATCTTCATTAGATGTTATCTCTGTTGCTTGTAACCAAAAGAAGAGAGTGGAAACTGGGACGACCTTTCTTTGGACATTTGAAGATGTGGCAACATCGCTGTAAAAAGGCTGACTTTACCTTAAAGATGTGGTGGGGATATTTTTGGTCTGCACGGCCAATTTTACAAAATGAAATAGTCACTTACATTCAAAAATAGATAGAGCTCATTTCAAAGCCTGATCTCTGGCTTATCTTGAAGCAGGATACATGGCGTCCCATGTGGCATGGCAACAACCCAGCTAGAAATGAGCAGCCCTCCCCCTCTATGGATAACACAGCTGACAGGTCACCAGATCTCCACGCAGACTACGTACTTCACTTACACTACATGCTGGCCTCCTGAGTATCTGAGCTGGTGACTCCTGTCCTAGCCATACCGGACTCCTTTGAGTTCTTTATACACACCCTGCAATTTCTTATCTTCATGCCTTTATACACCATGTACTTTTGTCTCAGTCACCTTCTGTGTCTTGCAAATAATCCTCATCATCCTTCCTGTGACCAAACGTCTTGTCCCCTTAAATTTTTTCCTGATTTCCCCAAGTAGGGGGTGACATTCTTCTCCCTCGAATCAGGGCTGCATCCAGTACATATCTTCTATTTTACTGTAATGATCTCTTTTATTGCTTCTTGGCCTTTTGGCTAAGACTAAGTGTTGTAATGATCTCTTTACACACGTGCTTCTTTCCATCTGGTGGCTTCATACAAGTCAGAGCCCACAGTGTGTGTGTGTTCTCACACATACACATGTTTTCATCCCAGAATCTCAGGCACCAACAAACACATGACTGCAAACTTGGTAAATCCCTCATCTATTACCTTCTTTATAAAATATTAGTAACAATTTTCACCTGCCTCACAAGGGTGTATTAAGATTTGATTCACATTTACAAAGCACTTGGAAATCCTTGGATTTGAGATGCTAGAGAAGTGAACATATTATTATTATTATCAACTTGAGGAGGATAAATTGTAAAGAGAAGGCAGAGGACTGGGATTGCTTGATATTTACAATAATATAGGTCTCTTTGCAGGGAATGCTGCCTCCTTGGAAATGCATATTATGAATTACATTTTCTTTCCCTAGAAAATAGTTCTTTAACTCAAGCCAGACCTCTGTGCTTGGTTATATTTTGCTTCATCTTTGGATTTATATAGTTCAGAGCAACAAATTATACAGCCTGCTCAGAAACACTCTAGATACCCTCAAGGTATATATAAGCATAGACAAATAGGAAAGGTAATTTCCTATTTTTATGAAGTAGCTCAATGAAATGTCATCCTTTTATACTAAATCATATAAAGCAAGCCTTCTGGATATTTAAAGCGAGAAATCAGAATTTGTTACACAGGTTTTGTTTTTTATCACAGTCAAGTTGTAGAGAGAAATGTGTCTGTGTCTTCAGCACTTGCCCAGCCCTCTTTGAAGCTGCCCAACTTAAAGGGATATTAGCTCCTCATCCCACGTATCTCTTCTCAGCAACACCCCGGAACTTTTCTCCTCCAGGATTTTTCTGACACCTCCCCATTGCCTCTGGCTCCATTTTACTGTCAGGGAAGATCACGTTCTGGTAAATTCACGTGCAGGAAATCCTCTGCTTGTAGTTGCCCATCTATCACTTGCACTACCTACATGGACAGTCTTCTTGAAATGCATCTCTATTTTCTGACCTCCCCACTCATGTGTCATTTCAATTTAATCAGGCCTCAGTCCCCTCAACTCCATGAAAACTGCTCTGGCAAGTGTTGCCGGTGACTTCTGAATGAGCTGGGCTGTCAGGCTTCTGAGCCTTTGCTCATTCTGTTCTCTCCGCCCTTCCTTGATAAACCCTGGCTCTCCTCAAAAATCATTATAAGTGGCACTTTCTTATAATGATGCCAGTCACAGCTTAGGCCACCAGCTTCCTCCCAGACCTGGCCAAACATCCCTTGTGTGTCCATTGTGTTCCATATATAATTTCATCAGAATACTTTATTGTTCTTATAGTTTAGACTTCGGTCTCCTATACCATAAACTCCTTAAGCTAACATATTACTAATTTCATCTCTGTATCTATAGGCTCTAATGTATTATATACTGGATAACTCTTTCTACAGAGGAAAATAAACATAAGGCTAATAATTGGCATTAAGCTAACATGTTACCTCTGCTGGTATATTTTTATAATAACAGTGCTATATTGGTGGATATTACACAGTAATAATAATCCTGGAAGGTTTTGCATTGGGAGGGATTTTGCCGATTGATTGCCCCTAACTTTCTCCCTTGGAATCCTAGTATTAAAAGACACTAACACATTTTCTTTTTTTTTTTTTTTTTTTAAGATTTAATTACTATTTTAGAGAGAGAGAGCATGAGCAGGAGGGAATCTTCTTGAGAGAGAAGAAGGGAATTCTCTTGAGAGAGAATCTCAAGCAGACTCCCCACTGAGCTCAGAGCCAAATGTGGGGCTTAATCTTATGACCCTCAGATCATGACCTGAGCTGAAATCAAGAGTCGGATGCTTAACCAACTGCACCATCCAGGCACCCCAGGAAGAAAGCTTCTAATAACTTCTAATTTTTAGGTCAACTTCTGGTGCTCTAAAATCCAAAATGCCTAAACCAAGAGTCAGACGCTTAATCAACTGAGCCACTCAGGCACCCCCTAACACATTTTCTTTAAAGAGAGTTTCATTGTCTAAAAATGTAGAGAAACAATATATAAAAATCTAATTCATATTTGTATTATCTTGAACTTTAGGATTTCTGGAGACTTCCCCATATAACATTGATCTCTAGGAGGGATATTTGAGTATTTCTTAAATTTGTTTGAGGGTAAAACCATGTTATTTGCAGAGCATCCCGCAGAACTAGTGTTCTTCAGAACACACTTTGGACAAAACCAGTGAGGCCAATTTCTCACATGAGACAGAGGAAGAAACTGATGATCAGAGAGACCGAAGGCAAAACCCAGTGTGTTATCAATGTTAGAACTGGGTCTTCCAATTTCTTGCCTAGGATTCATTCCATTAAAAGATGATGGTAGAATTCTCAACTCTTTGGGTGACCATTTGTTCCTGTAGATGTAAAAAAAAAAAAACCAAAAAAAGGAGAATTTAAGAGAATTCATGGCTTAACGGACAAAATATAAGTGATATGGACAATGTGATAAGTGTTATAATACAGAGAGATGATGATTTCAGTGAGGTCCTGAAGGTGATGGGAGGGGACAAGCCATGGAGCACAGGTGACCAATTGTCTACAGCACTGTGAGATGCTGCCCTACTGAAGTAGTGGACTCCTGGGAGCAAAACTTGGGAACAGGTAGACTCCCTCAACCCACACCGAAAAGCCCCTATTGACTCCATCTCTGAGTAAGGGTGAACTTGTTATCTATTTAATGAGAAACCACGGCATATTCAGCCCAGTGAGATTTAGAAGTAGATTTGGAAACTCCCTTGGAGCTGTTTAAAATTAAGAGGGAAATCTGAGGAAAACAGATATATATATACAGAGTCTATGTTTACACAATAAGAAATTTACGATGGAATCCCAAACCCCCAACTCATCACAGCTTTCTATTGCTCACCGATTTAAGAGTCTTGACCAGTAGTGTTGAAATACCCATTTTGAATAGTGGGTTCTACATATTTTTAAATACGTTGGGTTCTAAGATTTAGTTTCCCAAAGTTGGCCTATATACATGTTTAGTTTTCTTGTTCCATTCCTATTCAGCTTGGACTCACCTTAGAATCTTTTGGATAAAATCGCTGCTTCCTACACCAGCTGTTAGTTTTCCTTCCTTGAGTGTAATTCAGAAACAATGAGAGGGCAGAGTCCAGGTGAAACTAATTTAGGTATTAGCTAGAGGGAACTACTTGTAGATCAATTTTACTCTGACAGATAAATTTGCCTTAGAGATCCAATTATATGCAATATTAAGACTAGCATGAATCACCTATCACACTTGGAAACAGCTGTTAATTAAGGCACAGAAATACTAGAACGTTCAGAGTTCTTAAGGATTCAAAACGAAAAAAAAAGGATTATTATTTCTAGAGGATCAATTCCAGCAGTCATGTTTGTAAGAAACTATTTGCGGGTTCAGTGAGCCACAGTGAAATTCATTTTTACAATTTTTGTTTTCTCTTTGATTTTTGTTTCATTCTCATCCTTGCCATACAATATGAAAATTGTAATCTTCTAGCCAAAGAGCCCATGAAAGAGTTATTTTCCTAAAACAAAGAGAATATAGGGGTGATGTGGGTGGTTCAGTCAGTTAAGTGTCCAACTCTTGATTTCGACTCAGGTCACCATCTCAGGGTCATGAGATCCAGCCCCGTGGTGGGTTCCGCGCTCAGCAGGGAGTCTTCTTGGGATTCTCTCTCCCTCTACCTCTGCCCCTCCTGCTTGTGCTCTTTCGCTCTCTAAAATAAATAAATAAATCTTTAAAAAAAAAAGAGAGAGAGAGAGTTTAGTAGAGTAACTGAAAGCTTGGGTCCTAGAATCAGATTGTTTGGTTTAAAAACTCAGCTCTACCACCGACCGGTTATATGGTTTTGTATAAGTTACTTAAACAATCCCAGCCTCAGGTTTCTATAAAAACCTGTAAAATGGAAGTAAAGACAGTAACTGCCTCATAGTGTCATGGAGAACATTATATGAGTTATGTTTGTAAAATACTCAACACAGTGTTTGAAAGAGAGCACACGCATGCACAAACACACCAAAAATACACACACAATTTGTTTTATTTCTTCTTTTTCACTTGGCTTTTGGGGAAGAAATGAGGACTTTCCACTGCATTATATATGTTGCCTTTTGATCCATCAAAAATTACAGTATTTGCTTAGAGGTATCTCAAATCAACAATTTCAATGGCATTTAAAATCACAAGAATAATATGGATGGCAGTATTTTATTTTTAGGTAGAGCAAGGAAGAGGTAAGAATCTAAAAGAATGCAAACATATCTGCACTGATTCTAACTACCTTGCTGTGTCTGGAATCCTTCACAACCCTAGTCATCAACACCATACATATGAATCTTCGGGGCAAATATTCATTCATCTGTTCAACCAACAAGCACTGAGTGCTTTCTAGGAGTCTGGCTCTTACCTAGGCACCGGGTTTCAAAAATAAATAAAATATGATTCCTTCTTTGAGAATCTATATCTTGTGATATAGATTTTCCCCACATTCTAATTGTACTAACAGTTCTGTGACTTCTCAGTTCAAAGCAATGCTTGTCCTTCTCTCTTTTCTAATAGGACAGTAATTAATTGAATTTTTTCTCCCTTCAGCTCACTAGGAGCACCTAATATGCATATTTGCAGACCAGAGTTTTCATGGAAATGTAAATTATCAAGAGATGGGATCACAGGGGCTTGCTTCATAGGAAAGTACAAAGTGCCAAGTAAGTAATCTAAATGAGACATTCTTGATGCAGTTTGTGGTAGTTCTGAGGTCAGAGGAGAATGTGAAGGAGAAGATATTTTCTTTCTGGGGAAACTATCAAAAGAAATGTCAATATTTTTACATATCTCATGACAAATAAATATGAATTAAATTATTTAGGCATATGATTTAGGAAGAACTATATAAATTTGTGACATGTATGAAGGTTCAATGTCCTTCTCATTGTTAAAAGAAACCATCAGGATGACTGGGCTTAACAGAAACATCAAGTCTGAACTTCTATTTTAGCTCCCAAGTTAGAAACTTTAGCCGTCTTGGGCGGGGGGGGACGGCAGTTGTCGGTGACTCAGGTGGTTAAATCTTCATTAAAAATGGGATCACAATCAGGCATTGGTATTTACATTGCTCTTCATGAATGAAATGAACCTTACTCGAGGGTTAGGACATGATCATGCATGGTTCTTAGACACTGGTGAGAAGGTTTTATCACAGATGCTTTTGAAAGTCTGCTGAAACAAGCCCATATATACAAAGTTTTGCACAGGAGCTTCATAGGATCTCTTCAAAACCACATCCAGAGAAACTAAAAAGACCCATGGATACTTACAGAAGAAAAGCTATTCAGACTTTTTTGTGAGTGTGTATGGTTGCAATTACTTAGCTTACAGTCCATTTTTGTGTTGAAAAATTCAATTTTGGTGTGTGTGTTAACATCATGAATTGGTCAAAAGGCTTGGGTTGGGAGGCAGAAAGACAAATACTGTATGATCTCACTTATTATACATAGAATCTAAAAAAGTCAAACTCATAGAACCAGAGTAGAACAGTTATTGCCAGGAGCTGGGGGTTTGGGGGAAATGGGGAGATGTTGGTCAACGGGTACAAACTTTCAGTTACAAGATGAATATGTTCTGGGGAGCTAATGTACAACATGGTAATTACAGTTAATAATACTATATTGTAGACTTGAAATTGACTAAGGGACTAGATTTTTCAGTGTTCTCAGCACACACACACCTAAATGATAACTATGTGAAGTGATGAATGTGTTCATTACCTTGATTGTGTTAATTTCATGTATTCATGTATTAAATCATCACATTGCACAACTTAAAAAATCATGTTGTATAACCTAAATATACACAATTTTTATTTAATTGTTTTTCAATAAAGCCAAAAAAAATTAATATCTTAATAAGAAACCAACCAAATAATAAACAAGTTGGGTTAACCTCTTAACTCTGCTACTGCAACCATCGTGCACTAAAGCAGCTCCTGTCTAAACCTAGTCTTCCCTCAGATACAAACAAGCAAACTGAGTCCTATACCTCTTAGGGGAGCCAGCACAGCCAACCACTGCTCAGCTGCTAGGCTAGTAATTCATCAGGGTCTCTCAGGGCTGTAGCCTCAGGGTAGTGGTTGGGGTTGGGAGCCATGAAAAGGGTACAAGCCCCAGTGGTACTCCCCTACACCACATTCACTACGTACCTGAGCTATTTGGAATCCAGGAAGATTTACATGGAGAGTGGCTCAGGGAAGCTCAGGAGGGAGGGAGAGACACTGTCCCAAACCTAGGTATGTTCACCTCCGACCTATCAGTCCAGTGGGGAATTTCTCCTAGGATCAGTGTCTGACATTAGGGTTGGAGTCAGTCAGTCCCATAGCATGGTTGGCACAGAGTCGATGGCAATAGAGAGTGGCTATTATTTTTATTTTCTAAAGGGGTCCCTGGGTGGCTCAGTTGGTTAAGCATCCAACTCTTGATTTCAGTTCAGGTCATAATCTCAGGGTTGTGAGATCAACTCCCATGTGGGGCTCCACACTGGGCATGGAGCCTGCTTGAGATTCTCTCTCTCCCTCTCCCTCTGCCCCTCCCCTGTTCTCTCCAAGAAAAAAAAAAATTAAATTTAGCTTACAGTCTTAGCTTACAGTCCATTTTTGTGTTGAACTATATATTTGCGACATATATGAAGGTTCAATGTCCTCCTCATTGTTAAAAGAAACCATAAGGATGACTGGGCTTAACAGAATATAGTGGGGTGATTCATAGACTTCATAACAATTATCTTAAATTGCATAATATCCCATATAGTGGATCATTTATTATTTGTTTTTTATATATTTGGGTGATACTTTCATTTCTTTGAAATAGATAATGCTGAAATAAATCTATGGTGCTCTTTACACAGATCACCTTTTTTTTGTCCAATTCATAAAATAGTGATTTCTTACAAACTGCAGTGTAGGCACGAACAAAAATGTAAGATCGGCATTCTTTCTACAAATAGCCCATTCAAATCAATCCCCTAAAACAAAACAAAACAAAAATCAAATAGAAAGAACAAGATAATTTATTCTATGAATTGATTATGGATATAACATGAAATCAAAAAGTTCATATATCATACATTTTCCTCCTTGACACTACTTGGTCACCACATCAAGTATATTTTTGTACATAATATATATTGGTTAGAAAATGTAGATTGTCTATTCAAAGAGTTCTATGTCTGCAATAGATAATATTTACCCTATTCTGTTGATACCACTGTTAATTTTTTAAAAGAGATAGAACTCTATTTTTAGAATTTGCAAGAACTGCATTCAAGGCTTCCAATTGTAAATGTGCTAAGGGTATTTTAATAAATCTTGGCTTCAAGTAAAAAAAAAAAAAATTCAATGTATAGATGGGAGACCAGACCTAGAAAAATGTGCCAATATGAAGCATGAATACTTTTTAAAGCCACCTGGTTACTTAAGTATTTTGCCAACACTTAAGATATAAAAATTAGACTTCCATGCTGTAAGTATTTATTTGAAAACTGCAGAGACAGTCTGTCGAATAGAAAACTTCTGGGGGAATCTGCCAGAGGAGCTCACAAAATTAACAGTGATCTTGCAGGAAAATGGAAGAACCAGGAATTTATGACAAATAACTGTTTATTTAAGTTATCACGCAATTTTGAGAATGATATATATAATGAATGCTATATGATCTTTATTCCTCCTCCATTAGTTTTAATCATGACCTTATCAAAGTAGTTTTTTGGGGTGGCAGCCAACCACACTGCCTTTCGTGAACGTTACCAGAGATGATTGATCGGGGATAACTGTTTCTTGGAGTTAGGTTCCCAGAGGTGGGATTAGTGAGGTTATAAGCATTTTTATGACTCTTGACATATTGGTAGCAATACTGTACTTGCAAAGCTTTTGATACATTTCGCTGGATTGTTTTCCCAAAGGACTGTACCAATTTATAATGCTGCCAGAAATGCATGGGTGATTTCCTTTCACCTTTAAATGTTTGGACTTTGCCTTTAATTTTTTTATATTTAAAAGTAGATGAAAATATGCATAAAAAAACTATGAAGAAGTGTCCTTCTCAGCCTGAAGCAGCAAAGTAAGTCTCAAAAATTCCTATTTCGGGCACCTGGGTGGCTCAGATGGTTAAGCGTCTGCCTTCGGCTCAGGTCATGGTCCCGGAGTCCTGGGATCAAGTCTCGCATCGGGCTCCCCACTCTGCGGGAAGTCTGCTTCTCCCTCTGCCTCTCTCTCTCTCTCTTACTCTCATGAATAAATAAATAAAATCTTTAAAAAAAAATTCCTATTTCAAATTCTATCACATTAAATTTTTAAGTGTCTAGAGCCCTCATACCAAAGACATGTCTAATTTGTGCCACCTTGTCCTGTCATACCCACCCAGGAAATTTTAGAGTCTTTTCTGGCTCAATATTAATGTATGCTTAGATAATGTAAGGTCGTTTTATTTAAGAAAATGACCTTTAAAAGGTCACTGTCATGTAGACATTTTAGTTATATATATAAAATAATTAATATTTTAATTAAAGGCAAAGATAAATATTTTTATTATCTGATTGCTCTTATTACATGTATTTTTGTTCTTCTTTGAACAAAGGCTATACAACATACGCCCACGATAAAATCCCCAATAATGTTGAACTATCTATTTCTGCAAACATCCAATAAGACGGAGCAGAAGCTCTGCGTGCATCAAATTCCATTTCCTATTCCTCCTTCCTGGCTTATGGAAAACCATACTTCCCAATCCCTTTGCAGGTAGGCAAGGCCATGTTACCAGTTCTGGTCAGTGAAATTTGGAAAGGAATGACACATGTCATCTCCGAGCTATGGTAATGATAATTCTCTTTGTGCTTCTCCGGGTTCTTTCTTTTCTTGCCCTAGCAAATGTCACACGGCAATGTCGGTGCCTGCGTCAGCCTGGATCCTGAGTGACCACGTGGAGGAGAGTCCCCGTGCCTCCCTGAGTCCTGTACCCCCACAACTTGCCTTACCCTGTGTGAGCATGAAAGGAACACTGGATGTATTATGAGATCTGGCAGTTAACATGATTTTGTAGCATTTGTAGATCTCCCCTGAACAATGCCTCAGATGTGGTCACAGACCCTCCTGTTAAATCTGTTCCCCTAGCCACACGGCTTGAATAGGTAGAGTGAGGATTTCTGGGGGAACCTAACGAGGGAAGGTCATACTACCTTGACACGCCCAGTTCCAAGGGGACCCTCTGGCTGGTCCCTTGCACTTCATAAACACCAAATACAAACAGAGATGCTAAAATGTATATGGAAGAAAAGAATCCTCAGAACAACAGTTTAGATTTATAATAACAAACTTCAGAAAACTCATAAAAGCCCATCTGTTCTGTGAAGCATTCCAACAAAATGACCACTTGGTGCTCACTCTTCTGTGCTGTTGCTTGTCTCGTATCCTCCGTGTGTGGCTCTCATAGCCCCTGCCGTGCCTCAAATTCAGGGCCCTGCAGGGCACAGTAGTTTATTGTGTTCCTTTGCACGGCGGTTCACCTCAGATAAGTGAACGGGGGTGGGGGGGCGAAGACAACAAATTAAAAAAAAAAAAGATCCTTTTCTACAGCTGTGTGTACTGGAATTTGAAGTTTGTGAGCAAATCAAAAGCAGAAGAGTACGTTTTCTTTGTCCTACCAAATTGCCATCTTATAGGGCTTCTTGCCCTTTCTATACAAAGAAATGCTCTCTGACGGCCAACTACCCGCCCCTTCTAGCCCAGAAATGTACAGCTCTGCCAACTGTTCTGTCCTAGGGGCTGTGGTTTAAAGTGGAAAGAGTCTGTTTTGAGGAGTAGAAAGGATTGTTGATGGAGAATAGACATATTACCTGGAGAGAGAAAAAGGGAATTCAGGGCCACCCACCATGTTCCAACCTCTTGCTGAGACACTTCATATAAATTACTTCATTTAGCCCTCCCTAAATCCCTAAATTTTTCTCATCTATAATGTGGAGATGATAACAGAATTTGGGAGGATTAAATGAGAACAGGCATGTGGGGATGCTTTGTAAACTCTACAGGAGCACCACAGAAATGAAAATTATTATTTTCCAAAAGTTGGCTGTTTTTCCAAAAGATTACCCATTTTCTTTTGGGCACAGGAAAAGTGTTCTTGCCTTGAGATGCTTAGTAAGTAGCAACTACAGGTAAAATAATATTCCTTTTCAAATGTTGCCAGACAGAAGATTTTTAAACGGCATCTTTATATGCTAAGAGAGAGGGAGGAAGAGAAAAGTGTGAGAAAGAGAGAGAGAAACAGAACAGACAGACAAGCACAGAGGAACAGGGGAAGGAGGGAAGGAAGGAAGGAAGGAAGGAAGGAAGGAAGGAAGGAAGGAAGGA
>NW_023270709.1:20370382-20373102 GCF_011800145.1 Mirounga leonina | reverse complement strand
GAAGGAAGGAAGGAAGGAAGGAAGGAAGGAAGGAAGGAAGGAAGGAAAGAAGGGAGGGAGGGAGGGAAGAAGGAAGGAAGGAAGGAAGATGGGAGGGAGGAAGGAAGATGGGAGGGAGGGAGGGAGGAAGGGAGGAAGGAAGGAGAGAGAAAGAAAGGGAGGGAGTGCTCCTTGGGAGCCTGCTTCTCCCTCTGCCTCTCTCTGTCTCTCATGAATAAATAAATAAAATCTTTGAAAAAAAAAAAAGAAAGGGAGGGAGGGAGTAAATAAAACGTCTTAGAGGAAAAGCTAGTATATATATTTGCCTGTGTTAGTTTGAAAGATCCTGGCTATTACCTTCCATTAAACCTCAAGAGTCCGAGATGTCCTACTTAAGAAGCGACAAACAATACTCCTTTATGCCCACTGCGAGGAAGAAATCCAGACCCTCTGGCTGGTCTCGGATTCTTCTGATCTGTATGTACCTTTATGTCTGGCAGCTTTCTCTTTCACAGCAGCACCACCTCCTAGCACCCTCTGAGCACTGCGGTCTCCCCTCACAGGTGCCTTGACGAATTCGTGCCACAATTCTGTGTCCTGAGAGCCGCGCTCTGGTCTGGCCATGTTGCACATCTACAGAAGCCCTTGCCCACAAAAAGACCTTGGAGCATGCAGCTCGAAATCAGTTGCATTCCCAGGATCCAGCTACTCTGAGCTCCCTTTGAAACCTATGAAATTGCTTCACTAAGAAGTCAAGGCTTCTGCTGGACCCAGTCATGTGCAAGGTCGACAATACAGGGATGGGAGGCAAAAACACCACCTGTTGTGGGTCAGATCCTGTCCTCTATGCTCTCCAGGTGTTTTCTCATCTATTCTTCCCAAGTGCCCCAGGAGGGAAGTGCAATTACCCTTACTTTTCAGGTGAAGAAGCTAAGCTCAGAGAGCTTACCTTCCACCAGGCTACAGACCTGGTTGGAGGCAGAATCCTGAAGCCAAAGCAGACACTCACTGCCACTGGATGCCTGTAGTTGGGGGGGGCGGGAGGGGCGGAGAGGAGACCATTTTTGTTCTTACCTTGCTGCACATTCATGGTCATGGGTAACATGGTGTGCATGTGCTCTTATTTGCTGCTCTGTATTTCGTGATCTGGCTTCAAAAGAAAAAGGGAACACTTTTGGGGTACCTGGGTACCTCAGACTGTTGGGCATCCGACTCTTAGTTTTGACTCAGGTCATGATCCCAGGGTTGTGAGAGAGAGCCCCACATCCAGCTCCATGCTCAACAAGGAGTCTGCTTGAGATTCTCTCTCCCTCTCTCCTCCCCCCACTCTTTCTCTCATTCTCTCTCTCTCTCTCTCTCTAAAATAAATAAATAAATCTTTAAAAAAAAAAAAAGAAAAAGGGAACACTTTCAGAAATATGTTTTTCAGGGAAAAAAACACCAATAACCACTGTTTTTCTGAATTTAGATAAGTGTTTTAAATGCCCCCCTTTTCTTAAGTCATTAAAAACGTCTCTGGCAACAAGTTCTCAGGGCCCAGGATGAAAATGAAAGATGAAATGAAGACAGACTGTAACAGGGAAGGGACGAGAGAGGCCAAATACATGATGTCTCCATTTTCACAGTGCAGATATGAGCCTCAAGACAGAAGGCTCGTATTGAGTGATAAGTTGAGTCATGGAGAAGTTTCTACTTTCCGTGCCAACAGAGACTGGACAGAGGCAGCAGAGGATGTCAAGGAAGCTGCAGGCATAGGAGCCCAGCTTTGGGAAGTCTCCACTGAAGGGAGGGGTGTCTACTAACAAGCTACTAGAACTCTCTGCATCCTCCTCCCACACCTGCCTCCAAGGGAAGGCAAGAAAGTTTGTGGTGGCTAAGACAGCTTTGTCCAAACACTTGTCCTCAAAATTTGACTCTTTTACAATATTTAACAGATGTTTAATAGAAAGAGGGCTCCTGATCTACTACATTTAGAAAATCTTCCCCATAACATCCCCTCACCAGGATATTCATAATGAGAATTAGCATATTAATGACTATGAGAAGTCCTAACATGAGTATATACTTATCAACTTTATTTAATCTGGTATTCTGCAAATACTTTTATCTATAGAGTCTTTTTCTTTTTTTTTTTTTTCCATTTAATCTTTCCCAGAACAGAGTTTCTTCAATGGAAATGTTGTGTAATGGAAAGGTGGTGGAATATTCCTTCCTTCCACGGTTGCAAGGCTCCTGGGACCAATTAGAACAGCTGCCCCTTTGCCAGCCAGGCCTCTACATGGAGCTTTTCAATAGCCACAAATTCTTGTAGTCTGAGGGGAGCCACCCCCCACCCCAAGGGAGCTAGCATAAGGCCCAGCGCACCTTTACAAACAAGATAAAGGTGATGGTAAAGTTCTCTGAATCATTATCTAAGAAGGGTACTTGTTTCACCCGAGTATTATTCTATACCTGTTCTACTTTTATGTAATCAAAGAGGAAAAAAAAGACTTCAATGCAGTATTTTGGAAGAAAAAAGAAAAGAGAGAGAAAGAGAAAGCAAAAGCGAGAGAGAGAGGGAAGGAAGGAAGGAAGGAAGGAAGGAAGGAAGGAAGGAAGGAAGGAAGGAAGGAAGGAAGGAAGAAGGGAGGGAGGGAGGAAGGAAAAAAGAAAAAGAAAGAAAGAAAAAGAAAGAAAGAAAGAAAGAAAGAAAGAAAGGAAGGAAGGAAGGAAGGAAGGAAGGAAGGAAGGAAGGAAGGAAG
>NW_023270709.1:20302334-20370372 GCF_011800145.1 Mirounga leonina | reverse complement strand
AGGAAGGAAGGAAGGAAGGAAGGAAGGAAGGAAGGAAGGAAGGAAGGGAAAGAAAGAAAGAAAAAGAAAGAAAGGAAGGAAGGGAAAGAAAGAAAGAAAAAGAAAATAAATTAGCAATGAGAAAATTAGATTTAAATCTCAGGTTTCTTTTATCCCATAGAAAAAGGAACCTCCTGGGAATACAGTTTTGAGACCACAGAAGTTAGCATGGCTCCTGAACCACAGTCCCTATAAACAAGTACTTCGAACCTAGTGAAGGTGACCAGATTTTTACAGACTGCAACTCTAAAGCATAAATCATTCTAAGTAGAGATTGCTCAAACATTTTAGGTGATTGTGCCTATCTTATTTACATATTTTCAGATGTATTTAAAGTAAGAATGGGACACTAGGAATTCCTTCCCTAGTGTTTAAATTTAGAATGTAAAAAGAATCAAAGGATTAGAAAGCCTTGTAACCATAGTCAGTATGTCATCCAAGCTACCTGAAAAACAACATCCTTCATAGCTTATAGGGCATGGAATTTTACTCTCCATAATATTCTTTGAACTGTGGAGTCAGGTTCAAATATTAATCTGCATTTACAAATAAGGAAATTATACCTCTAGTTTCTCATCATTATCCACATCCTAAGCCTTAATTGAAATATCAGTATCAAAAGTACCAGGACCCTCATGCTCTGACTTTAAATTGAACTAGAACAACTAAAAAGCTGTAGGGTGAAAACATTTTACACGATAGGGTATCATGTAAGCCAAATAATTAAAATTTCTTAAGAAGTAAAATGGTCTATTATAATTTGTCCTACGTACTTCAACTTGGCAAAATTAAATTAGGCATTTCTCTACCAAATGAAAAAGTAGTTCTAACACGCAAATATTTTTCATGGGTCACTTGGGATTCTATCCATTAGGCATGAACTAGATTAAGTTTCTGAGCATAACTAGTCATTTCCCATTGCAAAATTTAACATCACTTATGAATAAAAACCCAAACATTGTCATGGTTTTTTAGGCATTTTTTACCATGTAAATAATATTAGCATTTATTTTGCAAAATCAAAATGACAATTATGTTATTCAATAATTAATAAATGCTTACAATGCTTACAATACACTGAGCCTCCTTCATTTGATTTCCTTTTTTTTTTTTTTCGAAGAAAAGGACCATCTCTGTGTTTCCCATATAGCCTAAAATACTACCTTACATATAATAGCAAGGGGTCAATGCATTAGAGTGAAAACAACTGTTGATATACATGGTCAAATACATATGAAATTCAGCAGAGGATGGATGGAATGAATCTTATAAACTGGGTCCCCACAAGACTCCAGAGTTAAGGTCCTAACTCAACCTGACAGCCCTAGCTCCCTACCATGACACAACAAACCTACCCCAAATTATCAAGGAGTCATAATCACCTATTAATTCCTCTGCCATCCTAAGGCAGAATCTAGTGGAGCCCAAGCTCCTCCTAGGTAGCTAGAAGCTGCAGGAAAAAGATGGCTTCCTCCTGGAACAGGTTTTGTTACTCATGTGACAACTACGACCTTACATAAATCCTCTCCTCCCATCTGTGTTCTAGCTGACTCAACTTCCAAATCCAGGAGGTGCTACCACCCTGCACATCAGTCTCCCAACGACATGACAGAGAGCTGTGTTCTGGTAGCCAGCTTGAATTAGGCACTGTAGGAACCAAATGACGCAAATGTTCCTAACAATAGATTTCTGAAACTAAGATCTCTCTGGTTTATTCATAGAATCTAGAATCATAGAATATTGAATGTGAAGGATTTGTATAGATCACTAATTTAACTCACTCCATTCAAAAAGGGAGGAAATAGGGGTGCCTGGGTGGCTCAGTCAGTTAAGCATCTGACTCTTGATTTCAGCTCAGGTCATGATCCCAGGATTGTGAGATCAAGCCCCACATCGGGCTCCATGCTGAGCGTGGAGCCTGCTTAAGATTCTCTTTCTTCCTCTGCCCTTCCCCCCTTCTCTCTAAGGAAAAAAAGAAAAAGGAAGTAAACAAAATTCTTCAAACTGAAGGGACTCATCTGGGGTCTCAGAGGTAATTCAAGGCACAGCTAAGAAACCAAGGCTCCATCCTTTAAAACTCTGAGGTCTTCCTACCACCATAACAAAATTTCCTACAGAGCTTGCACTGTTGCATATCAAAGAATTATTCTAAGATTGAAAAGGAGGCATTGATAAAAATGTAACTAATGCCATATACTGACTTAGGCTTTTTTTAATTCATCAACCCATTTATAGATCTTTGGTTTTTGTTTTGTGCGTCCACAGAAAGGTACACACATCCAGAAGAGACACACACCCACATTCAGACATTCCTATTTGGGGCTTGCACATGTGGGTGGCTGGTTGCCTGGGCATGAAGAATTTCTTCAATTGGAAAGAGATATCTTTGAAGAAATCTGACAAACCCATCCCTTCTCTCATGTCAAACTAAAAGCTAGTGCATCTGTGAACATTAAGATCGCACAGTCTGCCCAACCAAGAATCCATTCTTTACACAGTGGTAAAACTATGCCACCAGACACTCAGGAGGGAAGTCATTCATTCAGGAATCCAAGGTCATTTACTCAGACATTTCTTGGGAAGAGTCTAAGAGCTATAGAATCTATTTCAAAATGCAAACTGAGATTCCTCCCTGAATTTATGTTTAGAGGAAATAAACTCCACATGTCTTCTTCTCTAGTACCATGGCCTGTTATATAGTTTACCTCTTGCTGTTTCATAGGGAGGTATGTTGTAGTGGAGAAGGTAGTCCTATATGTATTTCTGTTCAAGTATGTTGTGTTTTTAAAAAAACAACCAACGGTACCAAAATACTGTGTAAAATGGAAATGGCGTGGCAATTACAAGCCCAGTTTGGGCTGACTTAGCCCTATCTTCCCATCTCCAGAGCCACTGAGAAGGTTATGACTTCCTATTGCCCTAAGTATCCTAGAGCCCCCAGCTTGGCCCCACAGAGACTGCATGCACAAGCAGGGACTAAGGCAGTGTTAGCATAGGTCAGGTTTTACAACTTTTCACCTTCAAACTACAACATATATTACTCAACTCCCTTTCTTACATTATCTTCCCTTTCCACTCTAAACAAGAGTGAATTCTCCCTTCTCTAAGTGCCTACTAAGTAGATGTTTGGTTCCCTCATTCTTATTTACCCTATACTGCTTTGTACTATTTTTTGGTGGTGTTTTCCCCCAACAGTTTTCCTCTGCCTTTTTTTAAAGCCTTTCCTGACATCCCCAGTAAGGGGGCTGGTGCACTCCTCAGAATCCCGCCCCTCCTCCCCCCGTAAACGAGATGGACTTGTATGACAATGTGTATAATACTTTCATTCATCTGCATATTTTGATCTGCCTCTCTGCCAATCCCTTGAAGGTAAAGACAGCACCTTAACATCTTTGGGTCTTTCAGTCTAATAATCCTTCCCAGCACAAAATAAATAATTTGTTGAATTAATTGATACCATAGATTCCTGCAGAAGTAGCCCTCACTCATTGGCTATTTTTCTATTTTGTTGCTTTGTGCCTATTCTCCTAAGGGTGACTGTCCCCTTTTCTCTCTGTCGTATCCTGTATCAGCTACAGTCAATGAGAACAGGTAGGCTCGATTCATTTGATTGGTACTTGGGTGTGAACATTGCTGTGAGTGCAGATGGAGTCAGGGATGTGGTCTTACAAGAAGCAGAAATACTAAGCTAATATATGGAGCGGTCACTTCGATTATCTAAGAGAGGATATGGGAAGCTTACATTCTTTGTCCCCTCACACAAAGAACAATGCTTATCTGCCTGGGCTGGCCACATATCCAGAACAAAATGGTACAATGACTGTTCAGCTGTCTCGCTTGCTGGAACATTTCAGCAGTCCAATGGTCTGACGTTTGAGGAGTAAGCTGGAGATGCAAAGCATCCTTTTTTACTGAGGACCCTAGCTCATTGGAGAGGGATTTGTTGGAGAATCCATTCCCCAAACAGCTTGTTTTGTTTGGCTTCCTGTGTTTGTAGGCTGATTGTCTTAAGCCGCCAAAGTAGGAAATAAATAAAAACGTGTTCCTATGAAGAAGCAAATTATCTCTTTCACCCTAATATTCATCAGAGATTTCCTGAAATTTTGAAAACAACACAAAACCATCAGTGACTTTCTGGTGATTCTTCCCTTGGACTGCATCTAATTTCAGGTTCTTTCTCTCTGCACTTTAAAGTTGCTAATGTCTGTAGCAGTATGCGATATCACGCCAGCTTTAATTCAGGTGAAGCTAAAATTAGAGGTAAACTTGCTGGTTAAGTGGTCTCGTATCACATATCACACCGAAGCTCAAAGTAGACACTTAGGGCTAAATTTTTAAAAGGGCTCTCCAAATTTGCATCGACAAAACCCTCATTGGTATGCATGAGCAGCTGTCTGGTTAACCACCCCACCCAACCGCAAGCTGGTGACTTCCTTATCAAAGGCTATACAAATCTGGGGCTAAGACTATAATTGCAAATTGATAAAACATTGCAACACTGAAGACAAAACCCACAACCAGCATGCCCTGATCCACTGTGCTAGAATGAGCTATATCGACTATCAACCCTTCACACGATATGTGAACTTTTCTGAGATGCCTGCCTTTATTCTGATTCAGTGGTGAGATGTATGCTCTCATTCGATCAAGTATCATCACCAGACCATAACAGAAGCAACTCTTCTGACACCAAGCCCAGCAGCTGGGGAATAAAGCACAAACAACCTAAATCTTCAGAGGCTGATTTGTAAACCAAATGATCTAACAAAATAGATATAATTTTTTCCCTCATTCACTCACTCTCCAGATGAAGACTGTTATGGGCTGAATGTTCGTTCCCCTCCCTGCAAATTCATATGTTGAAGCCCTAACCTCCAATATGAGGGCATTTGGAAGTGGGGGGTCTTTGGGCCCTAATTAGGGTTAGATGAAGTCATGAGAGTGGGCCCTCATGATGGGATTAGCACTCTTCTATAAGACACAACGGAGAGCTTGCTTGCTCTCTCTCTCCCTGCCAGGAAAGGACACAGTGAGAAGGACAGCCATCTGCAAGCCAGGAAGAGAGCTCTTCCAGGAAATCAAACTGGCTAGCACCTTGATCTTGGACTTCCCAGCCTCCACGACTGTGAGAAAATAAATTCCTGTTGTGTAAGTCATTCAGCCTACCGTATTTTGTTATGGCAGCCCGAGTTGACTGAGACAAAGAAATCAGTGCGGAAGTGACCACTGATACAAATACATAAGTAAATACTAAGGTTATAGCTACAGCGGGCTAGGTTTCGCTGAATGGCTCCACATGGATTTAGATCCAGCTGTACACCAGTAAGTACACTTGCGGTGTAAGTCTTCAGCTGGCAAAAGTTTCTCTCTCTATTTAGCCCATTTGGAAAAGGTATTCCCTTTGGGGGACTGTTTAATAAGTCAAAGACATAACAGAAACGGCGTTGACCTCATCAACATAAGCTCCCTTCTCCTGTTTATAACTTGGTCATAAACCTTCATAACTGCTCAGTAAGAAAACCGTCTGGATGATGATAGTACTCAGAGGGGATGCTGTTTGCAGATCAGTGAAGCCAGGCCACATGTCCCTCCACCAAAGGAGCTTTAAAAGAGGAGCTACTCTCAGTGAAAACAAAGCTTACTTTAAAAATTATTAACAAATCAAGACCACTAGATAGAGGAGAATGTGAGTGTACAGAATACAGAAGAGATTTTCTTTATAACATCTTCATGCAGGCTAACACATGCCTGTGATTCTAAAATGCAATCAGTTGCAAGGCTCACCTTATATTCAAATTTGCTTTTGAATATACACACACACACACACATACACACACGTGAACAAAGATATATGCATGGATAGTGATACCTATCCTAATGATAATGATCCTAATAAATCCGTGAAAAATGTGTCATAAAATTGAGTAAATGAGTGACATTTATTTCTCAGTTCTCTTTCTCGCTATGTGTATATATATGTGTGTCTGTGTGTGTTGGAAAGCAAGGACGAGGAGGAAAACACTTAATCTTTAAATCTGCTCTTAGGATCTCCGAAATGTTGGTAAGGCGTGCTGCTCAGGGAATACAGTGAGACAAAAAAATAGAAGGTCACTGAGGGTAAAAAACAAAAAATGAATCAAAAGGGAGTAGTCTTGATGGGGCCATTTCTTCTTGAATCCACAACGTCTCATTAGCAAATAATACTAACTTCAGTTTAATTTCAAAGATACATTGAACGCACTCTCCCGAGCATCTCCTATCTTTTCGTATGGGTTAAATACCTGCATTCAGTATTCTATGGAATCTAAGCAATTCAGTGTGTATACATGTCCAAGTTAGAGTCCAGAATTAATTGAAATTAATTATGAAGTATGAAAAGTACTGCAAAAAATACAGTCTTTTATTTTTTGTTATTTTTTGTTAGTCACCATACAGTACATCATTAGTTTTTGATGTAGTGATCCACGATTCACTGTTTGCGTATAACACCCAGTGCTCCATGCAGTACGTGCCCTCCTTAATACCCACCACCAGGCTAACCCATCCTCCCACCCCCTCCCCTCCAAACCCTCAGTCTGTTTCTAGGAGTCCATAGTCTCTCATGATTCGTGTCCCCCTCCGATTTCCCCCCTTCATTTTTCCCTTCCTTCTCCTAATGTCCTCCATGCTATTCCTTATGTTCCACAAATAAGTGAAACCATATGGTAATTGACTTTCTCTGCTTGACTTATTTCGCTTAGCATAATCTCCTCCAGTCCCATCCATGTTGATGCAAAAGTTGGGTATTCATCCTTTCTGATGGCTGAGTAATATTCCATTGTATATATGGACCACGTCTTCTTTATCCATTTGTCTGTTGAAGGGCATCTCAGCTCTTTCCAGTTTGGCTATTGCAGACATTGCTGCTATGAACACTGGGGTGCATATGGCCCTTGTTTTCACTACATCTGTGTCTTTGGGGTAAATACCCAGTAGTGCAATTGCTGGGTCGTAGGGTAGCTCTATTTTTTAACTTTTTGAGGAAACTCCACACTGTTTTCCAAACTGGCTGTACCACCTTGCATTCCCACCAACAGTGTAAGAGGGTTCCCCTTTCTCCACAACCTCTCCAACATTTTATTTATAGTCTTTTAGAAGTGAGGATCACCTCCACATAGTAATCAACATCAGCGTCACTAAGCATGGGTCAACTGGACATGCTTCCTCTGTCTCACCCCTGAAACAGTCTTTCTAAAAAGGACTGATGTGAGTCTAATGGAAATAGTAGATCTAATTTTCAGTGAACAGAAGCAGCACCCATGAGAGGAACAAGTTAAGCAAGGAAGCAATCTGAGAAATCCAGCCGGTGGAACTTTCTACAGGATAACCAGCCAGCTCTACTCAACAGGTACGTGGGAGGGGGAAGGAGCAAAAGGAAGGTACACTGAGTCTTCAAGCAAAGCTACTAAGAGACAACAACCCAGTGTGGTCTGTGGACCTAAACTTGATCCTACCTTGAACACACCAACATTAAAAAGTATTAAAGGCTAGGGCACCTGGGTGGCTCAGTCGGCTAAGAGGCTGCCTTCGGCTCAGGTCATGATCCCAGGGTCCTGGGATCGAGGCCCGCATCAGGCTCCTGCTCGGCAGGAAGCCGGCTTCTCCCTCTCCCACTCCCCCTGCTTGTGTTCCTGCTCTCGCTATCTCTCTCTGTGTAAAATAAAAAATTAATTAATCTTTAAAAAAAAAGTATTAAAGGCTAATGTAGGAAATTTGAATATGAACTGGATGTTAGTAAGGATGTCATTGTGATGATGTAATAGTTAAGCAGGTGGTTAATTAGGAAAAATGTCTGTATTTTTGGAGAATGCCTTCTAAAGTATTTAGGGATGAACTATCATAAAGCCTATAATTTATTTTAGATATTTCAGCAAAAAAAATGTATAAAGCAAATATAGTGAAAGGCACACAATCATTAAATTTAGCTCATGAATACATAGTTGTTCATTACACTATTCTCTTTACTTTCCTACAGGTTTGAAAGTTTCCTAATAAAAAAAATTAAAGCAAATGAATCTCCATTAACAACTAACTGAGTCTTAATGGAGATGACATTATTTTAGTCTTTTTAAAATATTAAATAAAAGAATGTTCACAAATGCACCTAGAGATCTATTAGAAGAGAATTGATCTACCAAAAAATATTATCATAAAATGTGAACCCCAGCTTTATTTCTTGGTTGATTTACCTCGTGAAAGTAACTTAACAGCTGGGTTCACTAGTAAATTAGGAGGAACATAATTCTTCCCTCAAAACATGATTGTGAGGATCAAAAGAAGCAATCATGTTTTATAAACTATATGTTGCTCTTTATAATCATAACTTATACAAATTCCACTTGTAATCATAACTCTCATTCTGACTTGGTTCTTACATAGCAGTCAATTTCCTAATTGCAATGAACATGTTAGTCCTCGATTCAGAAGAAGAAATGTACCCCTGGATTTAGAATTCTCAACATTCATGCCTTCAAATAGATTTCCTGTATTTTCTATCATCTGGGAAAGATAGAAAGCATAGTACCTTATTCCCAATAAAAGCTACCATATGCATGCACACATATAAAGTATTTTATGGTTACTGAAGACAGTTCTCTCAGTTTATATTTTAATTTCTCCCCAATTCACCGTACATCCTTCCCGAACACTGTTATGATCAGAGACCAACATTATCAAATCAAAAGAGATCATTGTCTCTGCAGTTTATTGGGGGTATCTGGCAAGAGATGTAAGAGTCCAGATATAAAACCCTATGTTTTGCAGGTTTGGGGACACTGAGCAGATGCTCAACTTCTAAAAATGCTACATCTCTTCATCTCTCTGCTTTAGTTATTTGAACCACATCTTTTTTCATTATATTACTACTGAGATGAATTCTTTTATATAACTGATCATGTGGGAAATGACTTAATACAAGTAACTAAGTTTATCAGAAATTAATTTTTCTTTTTTTTTCAGAAATTTTTCTTCTAGAATATATATATACACACACACACACAGGGCCTTTAAATGTTATTTCTGTTATTTAAAAAAAAAAATGGCAAATACCAAATCATAGATAACTGAAATGCATTACAAGGGAAAAATAAGCATTTAAAGTTACAATGAACCACCAAGGGATATTAGGAACTTAGAATTCTTGAATTTAAGGTGGGATGTTGATCTAGAGGATTCAGGAAATACGATGGTTATAATGTATAAGGATACATGTGTAAGGATAGGGAACTTTGTGTTTGAGAAAGTTTCAGGTACTCTTACTCCTCTTATGCTCATTCAAAGTAGGCCCTTCCCAGGGCACCTGGGTGGCTCAGTTGGTTAAGCGACTGCTTTCGGCTCAGGTCATGATCCTGGAGTCCTGGGATCGAGTCCCGCATCGGGCTCCCAGCTCAGCGGTGAGCCTGCCTCTCCCTCTGACCTTCTCCCCTCTCATGCTGTTTCTCTCTCGCTCGCTCTCTAATACATAAATAAATAAAATCTTTAAAAAAAAAAAAAAGTAGGCCCTTCCCAATTCCCATGGAGCCAAACAAAGTAGCTGCTTGCTGGTAAGTAGAGCACAGCAAGCCCTCACCTCTACCAGGAGCCTAGCCCTGCCTTGAGCAAGCAGCCTAGATGTTGATTGGAAGGCAGGTGTCATCAAAGAGGGCCTGAAACAGCTACCTATATACCTCTCCTAGGTCTCCCATAATACCAGCAAGGCAAGGAGAAGATCCTATTGCCCACTCCACCCCCCTGCCCAAGATGGGTAGAGAATTAGCTAAGAATTTGGAGTGTGATTTTTGCCAGACATTTGCCACAGCAAAGGGCAGAAGGAGCTCATAACAGAGGATGCAGGATGATCAGTTCAAATCCAGGAGCCAAGTGGGCATCATTGAACTTCAAAGAATACATGAGAACTGACACAGGGCACCCGCCTGGTTACCAGGTGGCCCAGGAAGGAGCCCAGAGCAGTCATGGTGCATTGGGTAAGAGCAATAATACGCTCCATCAGCTGGGGATGCATACGAGCCAGAGCCTGGGAACCACAGCCTCAGAGAGAGGAGGAGTCTCAGCAGAAGCCAATTAAGGACACAAGCGAGACAGTCTGCAAAGCAGGTATTTCCTCCTTGTTGCCATGGGACTTCTGACTCCCTATCCACACGCTATCCCAGAAGAAGAGGAGGGGACAGTATCAGAGCGAGGAAAATGCCCTGATTGGGATTTTAAACTGACTTAGCAGTTTGGGAGAAAATGGTCTCCAGTTTTGGAGAAACATGGCCACCTTCCTGCGAAACATGGCCACCTTCCTGCACATTTGAGTTTTGCCTGTAAATTTCAATCCCACTGCCACCCCTTAGAACACAGTGCCTAATTCTCTGCTTCCGACTCAGGGAGGCATGCTTTCTCAGCTCCTCAAAGCAAGAGCACTCAAACTGCCAGTAAAGAGCTGAATTCTTTCCCCTGTTCTACAGCAAGATTTTCACAGGGTAAACCCTCCTCTGATCCAGCTTTCCCAGCTTTCAGGACTATGTAAAATTGTTGGCGCCTGCCAGTGTAATGTGTTTTAACCCAGCAGGCTCATGAAAGGTGGCAGCTGGAAGCAGGTGTAACTTGGGGGCTGGGTTGGCCAGCTTCTAAGGAAAACCAAGGTCTTGCTGGTGAGGAATTTAAAAACAAATGTACACTGCTACCTCCAGACTGCACCAAAACCAGGACACTTGTTTGGCCTTAGTACTCAGAGCAGAAGAGTAGGGTCAAAGACAATCACAAACGCAAATGCTACAAAAGAATGACATCCCCTGTTCCTGTTCACATCAGTGATAAGGAAAGCTCAGAGATACACAATACTGGCAAGGAGTGTAGTAGGATTCAATCATCCATAGCAACCCACCCAAGAAGATAGAATTCAAGGCAGTTACCTACCTAGACTGAGAGGAAAGGAAGGCGGGGTATTTTGTAAACCTTTTTTTTTCTTTGTTGCAGACACATTTTGGTTCATTGACCTCAAAGAGTTTGCTTTGAGTCTCCACTTATGTGGATCTCCTTAGATGGACACGTGTTTGTGTATATGGGTGCGTGATTTAAGCAGTGAATATAATACCCTACATATCCCCAATGGTTAAAAGATATTTTAAAAAGCATTGTGATACATACCATATTCCCTAAAAAGTACCCACAGCAAGATACAGGAGGGCGCCTGGATGGCTCAGTTGGTTAAGCATCTGCCTTCTGCTCAGATCATGATCCCAGGGTCCTGGGATCGAGTTCTGCATCGGGCTCCCCCCTCATCAGGGAGCCTGCTTCTCCCTCTCACTCTGCCCCTCCCCTGGCTCATGCTCTCTGTCTCTCACGCTCTTTCTCTCCCTTCCTCTTTCTCCCTCTCTCTCTCTCAGATAAATAAAAAAGCTTAAAAAAAAAAAAAGATACCAGAATTAGGGTGTGATTCTAAACAAGCAGAATCAGATAATAGGATTTTGCTAACATCTGGTGTTGACCACCTACACACAAATTGATTTTTAGAAAAATGATATTAAGAACATTTTCTTCTAAATGTAAATGCAGTTTGCGGAGTAGATTGTCATGACACCACAGTAAATTCACCAAGATATCTGATCTGTCATTGTAATTGAACCAGGCGACCGGTACCCACAACATGCACCCTTGTTTTGGTTAAGACTTTTTCTCTAAAAGCCCTAGACGTTTTTCTCTCACATCAACTTGTGTTTCACTGGCTGATGGGGTTCTGATCCGTTCTGTTCCTGACTTCTGCCCTTTCAACCCAAACCTTGACCCTAAGTCCCGAAATATTCCTCACAACTTCACTCCAAGGCATGATATATAGTGGCCCCTATAATCACACCATTTCTGACCACTCTGAGTCAGAAGTCTGCTTCAGCCCAGCCTGTAAAATTTAGCATGCATGTCTGAGCACTTGCAAAAGGGAACAGACATGAGGCTTCTACCAATACTAACCATCAAGCTGACTTCTCAATTTATCTCTGTCATCCACAAACTTTGGCATCTAAAATTCTCTCAAATTAACATTCTTCAGCAACATCTCAATTGTTGATAGGTTTAAATTTTATAATAAGTGCCAACACAGTTGGTGTTCATTCATTCATGCTTTACTAAAAAAATACAATAAAACAAAACAGCAACAACAAAAATTATATTGACTATCTCTTATGGGTTGGGAGCAGTGATAGGCCCAGGGACATAAGCCTAAATTAAAAGCAAAGTTGACATTTGTCTGTACAGTGAAATTTGGAAGCACTGTTTGCCCCAAATATGTCTTTCTTTTTTAATCCTGCTATTGTGCCTGGATTGCCTACATTTAGATGCAAAAGCAAACGGAGTATCTACAAGGAGATATTAATTAGATTTCTCATCAGCAAAAATAGATAGATAGTAATAAAATATGCAGCTGTGAAAATAAAATAACTAAAATTACCATTTACTTGTGAAGCATCCAAAGAGTAAGAGAGTTTATTATCAAACCTGTCTGAAAAAAATTAGGAGAGGATATAATTCATCAAAAAGACATTTGAACCTGAAGAGACAATGAAGGATGGTGACATAGAAATTTATCAAATATGTCAGTAACTTTAATTAATATTCTGCATTAAAAATAAAATATAAAAGTAAAAAGTAAAACAAAATTCTAGGTGAAACAAATGTGTTGGGAGAAATATTCAATGGAGAGGCAAAGCGTGACAGCATTTGTGTTCAGGAGTAGAAAAAATACAGAAATACCCATACTTGTTAAAGGTGACTCTCAATGGGGTCCAAATGGGAATATACTTTGGAAGAAATCATTTTGTAAGTAAATACTGAAATTCCTTCCAAAAAAGATTGCTATAGATAGGATAAAAACAATAAACAAAAATAAAACAAAATCTTCAAAATCTCTTTTGTCCTATTCCAGTCATTTATTTTTTTTTTAAGTAGGCTCCATGCCCAACATGGAGCCTGAACTCACGACCCTCAGATCAAGAGTCACATCCACGTGCTACCGACTAAACCAGGCGGGTGCCCCGTATCCTAGTTGTTCTTCCTGCTGTTTCTCTTCAGAACACTCTGAGGCTCCATCTCCGAAACCACAATCAGCCTGTAAAAAACCCAACCATTCTCTCCTCCTTAGAGCCGGGTGGCAACGTGCCACTGAAGGCAGTTTCATAAAACTGCGCTGTCCAAAGTTTGGTCTCAAGACACCTCTACGTGCGTAAAAATTATCCAGGCCCCAAAGAGTTTTGCTTATGTGGATTATATCTGTCACTATTTACTATGTCAGAAGCTAAAACTTAAAAATTTATACTTATTTATTTATTTAAAAATGAATGAAATCCATTATTTTTAAAATGACACTTTTTTATGAAAAATAATTATATGTCCTAAAGAAACAGTAGTTTGTGAGGAGAGTGGCCATGTTCTTTACATTTTTATAAATTTCTTTAATGTCTGCTTAATAGAAACAGGTGGATCCTCATATATGGGTCTGTATCCAATCTGTTAAGCTATGTCGCTCTTGATGAAGTATATGAAAGATATCTGACTTCACACAGATACATACTTGAGGAAAGGGGGAGTATTTTTAATAGCCTTTTCAGATAAATGTGGATATGATTTTTTGAAACTAAACCCAAACTCAGGAAGTAGAAAGATTTGTTTAAGTTTAGTTACAATGTGGAATCTTTAACCATGTAAGTAAACATTTTTACTCTATTATATTAAAATACCTTGGTTTATCTCACACATTGAATAGTTCTTTTACCACACATGGTTTTGTGACATCATTTATTGATACTTTAGAAAATACTGGTTTACCGAGTATGCTGATTCTCCAAATATTCCACATTTCATGATACAATACCAAAAAGTCACATTTTTAATATCACCATTGGGTTCATCAAAAAAAAAATCTTTAAGAATTGGGAAGCTCTCAAGCTCATGAGGGTGGATACAGGTTTTCAAAAACTTAAATTTTCACCTGAGATTTAAAATTTTCTCCTTGGAAATGACTACTGCAGTTTGTTTTTGAATTGACATTTTCAAGGATATATCTGTGAAATACACAAATCGGAACAACAATAGTTGGTGTGTCAGTGAGTCTTTCGAGGAAAAATGGTATCCCATGCAAAAAGCCGCTATAGTTCAGCTCACAACTTAATTCAACCTCAAGTAAACCTCAGTATAAAGCACAAATGCTTTATGAATAGTTCCCATTTTGTCATACAAAATATTAAATAGATGTTTACTGAAGGGTCAAGATTTACTAAAGTAAATATATTCTTTCATTAAAGACATTTTTTTAAAAAAGACATATTTAAGAGAAACTGGCTTTTTTTTTTTCCTTTTTAAATGCAAAGATTACAAGGACCTCTTGAGTTTGGGGCCACCACCTTGGTTAATGTTCAGATGCTAGACCTTTTACCCACCATTCCTTTTTTCACCATCATTCTAAATGTCAACACCATGTAAAAGTCAAATAATATCTTAGACCTATTATAAAAATAATTTTGATATTGCAGACCCTCTGAACATGCATCAAGGACCACCAAGAATGGATGGATTACTCTTTGAGAACCATTGCCCTTAAAAAAATATAAATAAATAAACAGAATGAGAAGAAGTAGGCTCTTAAAATATTTGCTGAGTGAATAGAGAAGCTGTAAACATAGGATGCTTTAAGTTCATTAAGGACCACTCATCAGTCAAATTTGCTGAAAAAGGAATGCTTTCCCACCTGTGAATACCTCCCAGCGTCTGTGCAGGAGAGGTCCAAATTGGGCCAGTGAAGGGATAGTGAGAGAAAGGAGATGTAAGGAGCCAAGGGGTCTTTTGACAAAAGTGACAGATTGACTTAATTGAATTTTGGGGCACCTGGGTGGCTCAGTCAGTTAAGCATCCAACTCTTGATTTCAGCTCAGGTTATGATCTCAGGGTCATGGGCTAGAGCTCCGTGTCGGGCTCCATGCTCAGTGGGGAGTCTGCTTGGGATTCTCTCTCCCTCACCCTCTGCCCCTGCCCCGCTCATGTGCGTGCGCTCTCTCTCTCTCTCTCTCCAATAAATAAATAAATCTTTAAAAAAATATAAAATAAAAAAATTTTTAAGAAGACTTTATTGAATTTAAAAAATAGTTTTTGCTAGGGCATTTCAAAGAGGGCTGTGGAACCAAAGGCAAGAGCTCTTAACACTGCAGTTCTCCATAGGATATAATATTATAATATTCACTCAATAGTTTTATCTTTTCCTGGGGAAATATAGGACTTAGCCATTCATATTCATGGTTGGTGATATGGAAAAGTAAATAAATGTCTCCAAGGTTTCCCATAGTTTAGGGCATGTGATATGATAAGCACTGGGTGTTAAATGCAACTGATTAATTACTGAACTCTACATCTGAAACTAATGTTCTATATGCTGGCTAACTGATTTTATATTTTTAAAAAATCTCCAAAGTTTAAAAAAAATTGCTGTGTTTAAAACTTCATTTCTTGCCTACTTGCTAACAAGGGTTTTTATGTGTGCCAGAATTCATCTGAAACTTGCCTTTGGACACACACTACCCAGTAGCAACTCTCTCAAGAAAGAGACCCCAAATCCTCATTTATCTCAAACAAAAAGCTTCTGTTGGTTACAAAAAAGAAAAGACTCCTAACATTTGGGAAAGACCAAAATCATTTCACAATGAAGTGGGGGGTAAAGCTTAATTAGTAAAACAGCTAGATAACCAGACTACATTTTCAGCTGGAAGCATAAGGTATCTAGGAGGCAAAGGATTAATTTTGCCCAAAGATAGGTTTGACTTTCACCCTTGGCTTTTAGAAGGTAGTCTCTAAGCTTTTGGAATGTCTAGCCTGATAAGAGTATCTGTTTACAACCTTGGGCCATGCCAGAGAGTCTATGCTAAAAATGTGATTTATGGTGAAGGGTCCACAGGTCATGCAGTATCAGCTCAACCTCTGAAGGGGCTGGAGTCTGAGGTCAGACACACTGGGCGTCAACCATGTCTACATGACTGCACCCCAATAAAACCCTGGACACTAAGGTTGGATCGAGCTTCACTGGTTGTCAATATTCTGTGTATATCAACACACATCATTGCTGTGACAAGTAAACGCTTCCTGGATAACTCCCCTGAGTGAGGGTAACTGGAAGATGCTCACTTGCAACTCTTCCAGGCCCTGCCCTATGCCCCTCTCCCCTTGGCTAACTTTAATCTGAATCCCTTCGCTGTAATAAACCCTAACCGTGAGTGTAACTGCTTTCAGTGAGTTCTTCGAGTCCTTCTTGCAAACTACTGAACATGAGGGTGGTCTTGGTTATCCCCAAACTGGCAACTGGTGTCAGAAGAGAGGGTGGTTTCGGGGACTCCAAGACTCTGTAGTATAAATATATATACTTATATATATAGTATAAACAAAAAAATGATTTTATTCCTCCAGAAGCTAAAATCAGATTAAGGGCAGCCTCAGAGTAGAGAGAGGGAGAAAGTATACTGAACTGACCAGATCTTCCCCTTTAGGAACTAGAAACTGAGAGAAGGGTCTAAAGGTTAAAAGGACTAAAAACGAAAGAACAAACATAACACCTTAAACCCAAACTAAACGTATTGGGTCATATGAGATACTATATTCAATTCGCCTCAACTGCATCTACATGGAATCCTGGATTTCCCTCACATTTTTTGGAACTAGAATTGCTGTGGGAGCAAAAAGTGGAAAGAGTGGCCCGAGTGGGGAAAGCTGCCAGCTGGCAAAGCGAAGAGGTTCTGGAGTCATGGTCCTGGATGGGGACAGCTCCCCCTTTCACTCTAGGAGATGGCAGCATGCAGTGAAGTTCAGAGCCACAGCAGAGGAGGAAGGAACTGGCTTTCAACCACTCTTGAAGACTTGATGACTTGAAGCTGTCTTTACCCACCCCCACATCTCAGACACACGAGCTGCCAAGTTCACACCTCACACAACAGCAGAAGAGAATGAAGCCAGAAAGGAAAGCCAGCGCCTGAAGGGCCTCAGCGTGGCCACGGTGTGTATTTCAAAGTGAGACGTGTTTGGGAAATAGGATGTTTCTAACATCCTGCCTATGAGAGTTATATAATATCTCAAAGCACAAAACATCAATATATTTTCCCTTCAGGATATTCTGTTTCCCTCTCAACAGCTTCTGTGTACTATACACAACAGCTTAGGAAGGACAGGCAGGTGGGTTTCAGAACCTGTTCTCTTGAAAGCTGAGCAGACGGCCATATTCAGAGCCGCATCTGTTGTAGGCCGTATAATTGCCAAAAGTGTTGCTCTGCTTTGGTCATAGGGCAGTCCTCTGAAATGGAAGCATGCCCAGCCATCCAAGCAGTCAATCTCCAATTCCCTTTTTTTTTTTTTTTTTAGAACCTGTTCCCTTTTCCACTAAGACAAGGCCCTGACACACTGTGAATACCTAAGATATCACAGACTATTTTCGAAGAACTATGTGTTCCAGAGCCAAATAAGAATTTGGGGGAGAATTACTGGTTTGACCCATCTGAGCTTCTGCTCTGTGATATTTTCAGAAGACCCGGCAAGGCTAGTGTCTCTCTGCTTGTTCCTCACATCCATTTATCTTCAACCTTCCCACCTCCATCAACTCATTCAACAAGCTTCTTTTTAACTCATGAATAAGCCCCTCAGGAAAATCCATTTTGCAAAGTTCCAAATTTGCAAATCAAAGAAGTCGATTTTTGCTTCATTAAAGAAGCAAGGCTCTGCAATTTATGGATCTGAACATTTTCCCAAACCAGGTGACTCCTTGTCATTTGACAAGCTGCGAGTGTTCTAAATGCTTTTCACACGTTGCGAAAACAGGCAAATAAGATGACACTTGGACTTAGGTGGGAAGCACCATGCTCCATGAATCTGTCAAATGACCCTTGATTTTAAGGAGTTTCATTTAGTTTAGAACAATTCATTTTACCAAGAACATTTAAAGAAAATGTATTTTCTATTAAGTAAGACAAACCTTTCTTTGAGTTCTTGACACTCACTCCTAGCCATTTCTCTCGCTCTCCCTCTCTCTCTTTCTGTGTGTATGTGTGTGTGTGTGTGAGAGAGAGAGAGAGAGAAACCATTCCTTCTAAAAGCCTACAAAGAAAACCAGATATGTTCCCTCATTTTGGATCATAGCTGGATTCTATACTGTCTCAGGAATCCAAAATATAATCAGAGGAGAGCTAAGTAAGAAAGACTAATATCCATCTATCCCATCATATTCATATATTCATTCTCATTTAAAAGAATATTGATCATGGGGGATAAAATGGTATAGAAGACTCTTGTTGTCTCAGCTCTCATGAAACTCAGCATCAAATGGGAAAACAGAAATGTAATAAGGCATCCAGAGCCAGTGTGATATTATGTTTGATCGGGCAGGTGTGTGATGCCTTGGGACCATACCAGAAGGTTTACTACCAGGAATTCAGTAGAGGAAGTGATATCTAAAGTGAAACCCAAAGACTGAATATGAGTTAAGCATGAGAAGATAATAGGGAAATCTGTTCTAGGGAGAAGGAACCATAGGTGAAGGAATATAGCCAATTCTAGGAGTGATGAAGATCCTTCTATGAGGAGCATTAAGGAAAGAAGCAGGACAGATTGGCATTGGCTGGGTGCTAGGTGTCCTTGCACGCCAAGGAGTTGGGAACTTACCCAACAGCAGTGGGCTTTCACTAAAGGATTATTAACACAATTAGATTAAAAACCCTAAAGTGGTTTTAGGATCAAACATAATCCCCTTAACTGGGCTAGCACGGCACTAGGAAGCATAGGATCAGGAATCAGACACCCCATCAATAGATGCTTAAAGTAACTGGAAAAGAAATCCAGTTTGGGGCACAGCGTTGAACAGAGACCTCATCACAGAAATGTGAGTTACTGGAAAATAAGGCCATCAGGTCCAGTCATAACCAACAAAAGGACTACCTTGATGCTAAGCTAGATCTCCAGACATGATTCCTTCTACCCCCTATCCTAGATAACAAAGTCTAGCATGAGGCTCCACCTAGAGTGTGGGAGACTCAGTTCCAAAGATCAGAAGGATTGGAGGGATACAGGGCTATCAGTTCAGGGATTGATTCCTTCCTTCCTGCACTTATTCATTCAATAAGCATTCATAGAGGAGGCCATTCTAGGAAAGCATCCATTTCTGCTCAGTAATTCATTATGTATGTAAGTGAAGTATAAGATTACAGAAAACAGCCGAAAAACTAAATGCATGTACAATTTGTTTCAAGTGCCTCTCAAAGGTCAGACACATACACAATATCAGCAAGAGACAAATAGAAAACCAAGCAATGTTAACGGTCAAAATACCCTGACTTCACCAGCTGGGAATATTCTAAAATATGATGGCAATGTCACAATCAGCCTAATAACCAATGTATTAAGCCAGCATTATTATATCAGCCTGCCAACAGGGTATTTTATTGAGCACCTACTATTAGAAGGCAGATTCAGAGCTTAAAGTTGGAAAATTAAAGAAGACAGAGAAATGCTGGACCTCATTCAAGAGATTATAATCTAATTGTAAATTACCTAAACATACAAGATAGGAACATATGCTGAAGGAGAGTCTCCACAATGGGTGCAGCGAGTGGACAATGGGGGAGGTTTGTCAGGAGAGTCAGAGGGACCGGACCCAGGACTGCAGAGATGAGAAGTTGTAGGTTTTAGTGGTGGCGGTCTTACAGAACTAGACACGGTTGCTAGTAAGATGTTGTCCTATTACTTTGTTCTAACAAAAGCACATTCCAAAGTCAACCATATGCCTGAGTCCTGATCCAAGCACACCATTGGCAATGTCTCTATCGATCTGTTCCCGGGGCTGTCACGCTCTCCAACTCTCTAACCAACTGTCATGATCAGACCCAGCAAACTAATACTCATTCTTATAAACTTTTTATAGCTACTCCTCACCTATCGCAATGCATTTTCTTAGATTAAGAAGCAGATACGTGAGTGTTTTCCTTCCTCCCCCAAACAATGCTCACAAGCCTCCGAGGTAAAAATTTTTTCCTACACTTTCAAGCTCTAGTAACTTTCAAGGAGCCATTTTAGGGGCATTCTTATTGCGTTGGAGACTTTTAGATGATGGGGTAGTTTACTGGTAGCCCGAAATTTATTTGACCTATTCTTGAGAGGATACTTCTCTCACAGGCCAGTGAACCAGGGGTCACTTCCTGAATCACACAACCTCTTGGAGGGTACTTGTGACTCATAATAGTCTTCAGTGATACCTCTATCAGATTCTTTGTCTTCATGTCTGTTAGAAATTCACTCTTCAGTGTCTAACAATTACTAGTATCAAAACCACCAGTATACTTTATTGATAGGTCCTTACCAATTACTGCTCCCATTCATTCCCTTCAGAAGGCTACACGGGAGTGTCCAATTTTCATCCTCTGTTCCTACTAAGATAAAGCCTCACTGCTATTATGGCTTCTGACTTGACATTTAAAGAGCATATGAACCCTGTTTCAATAGTCTTTTACTTTCTCATGAATATTTCCTGAGCAAGTCCTCTCCCCTGGCGTGCAGACAGACATAAGTACTTTTATACACCGTGTCTCAGCACTTAGTGTTTACTATTTGACATGGGCAGAGTTTAAGACAAATCTATGAACAACAGGAGCCAGACTTTCTGTGGGGGGAAAAAAAATCTGTAGTAGGGGCAACATTTCTATATTTCAGAAAACTGTTAGCAGATCTCCTTAAAGAATATATTTTGGGTCATTAAGAACTCCAGGAGAAGAAAATTTATAATACCATTTTGGGGATTGAGTACAAAGAGGATAAATTTTAATGAACCTTCATTTTATGTAAATACAGCAAAACTTTGGATTTATAGAACTGATAACATCAGGGAACTCATTTAATTTTATATAACCCAAGGTCCCAAACTTAAGGAATTCATCTGTTAAAGTTATTACTATGTTAGTCTAAGGGCCAGTAACTTCATGAAATATGTATGCCAAGACACCAACCTTGAGTGGCAGAAAGCAGATCAAAGTTTCAGCTGATACAATAAAGGAAGGAATGGTTTTCTCATAAATGGAAGAAGGGGGGATTCACTTGGAACACTGTCCCTGTTGTAAATAAGAAAAGGGACACAAGGGCGCCTGGGTGGCTCAGTCGTTAAGCGTCTGCCTTCGGCTCAGGTCATGATCCCAGGGTCCTGGGATCGAGTCCCACATCGGGCTCCCTCCTCGGGGGGAAGCCTGCTTCTCCCTCTCCCCCTCCCGCTGCTTGTGTTCCTGCTCTCACTATCTCTGTCTCTGTCAAATAAATAAATAAAATCTTTAAAAAAAAAAAAGAAAAGGGACACAAGAGTTGCTCATTCTTCCTGCAGTTGGAGCTTGTTGGAAAGCTATCTTCTGGGGCTTGTCCCATGAAGGAGGCAGGCTCAGGCTCTGGGCAATGTCCTCCAGGAACACAGGGAAGGGAAGTGAAATTATTCCAAACATGACTGAACCCAGGGGAAGAAGCTAACTTTGCACCAGACCTTGGAGCTGAGGGTAACATAAAAAAAGTTGGGAAACCAAGATGGAAAGCCTGAAGATGGGGTTAAAAATGAGAGGAGCCAGAAGAGCAAATCAGAGGGTTGAGAAAGAGAGCAACAAAGGGGGACAAAGATGCAGGGCGGGGACTCCAGCTGCTTCATACTTTCTACTTATGTGTTAGTGTGGTGCTAATTAGTCAGGCACTAGGGCCAAGATGAGGCAGCTGACACACTCACACTAGGGTAATTTGGGGGGGCATAATAAAGGAAATATTTGCAAAGATGTGGGTGGGATGTAGGAAAACTACAAGAAATAGCACAGTGCTGTGCCAGAGGTAACAGCAGAGCCACTAGGACTTGAGGGTCCACCGGAGTGAAACAAGGGAGCAGTCATTGGTACTTAGAAGCAGGGAACAGTGGTTAGAAGGCCACCTTGAGCCCTTATGTTGAGGACAGCAGACAACCTTGAAGCAATTCGTCAAGGAGGAAGCTAGAGAAATAAATAACCAGACCTCAATCCCCTCCTCCTAGTCTCCCACCAGGGCTCCCCATTGACTGAACCCGACCAGAAGCCAGGGGGCATGGGAGCTCCTCTGTACAGGTCACACGAATCAGCCACCCCATTGCACAGGGTGGAGAAGGGAGGAGAGAGAAGGCAGAGAATCCAACAGAAACTATTTCCCTTTAAGTATCAGACCCCCATTTAAAAAAACCTACAGCATACTAAGTAAAATCATTCCCCAATACATCAACCTGGGGAAGAAGGCTGGAATCTCCAATAGCATGCAGGAGCAATGTTGGATTCAGTCAGTCCAACAGTCCTCTTCAAATAGTTAATAAAATTTAGGGGCACTTGGGTGACTCAGTTGTTTAAGCATCCAACTCTGTGTTTTGGCTCAGGTCATGATCTCATGGGTCATGGGGTCCAGCCCCTCATTGGGCTCCACACTCAGCGGGGAGTCTGTTTGAAGGATCCTCTCCCTCTGCCCCTCCCCCCACTCTCTCTTTTCTGCATGCTCTCTCTCTCTAAAATAAATAAATCTTTAAAAAAATAATTAATAAAATGTATTCTGCACTCAGTGCTAGAAACTAAAGAGACTGGCATACTTCCTGTTTCCAAGAATGTCACAATCTAGTTTGTTCAAATGATGAAACAAATATTTGTCGAATTTCTTATATATGTTAAGGGCAGAGATATAGGGCATCTATGCTTTCAAAGGTATTACCTAATAGTAAGAGATCCACTTGAAAATCTTAAAGAGCAATAAAAAAAGTGACTATTAAATGATGTAGTACCAACTCTAAGAACATTATGAGTTCATAGAAGAGGAATAAGACACGCACAGGAAGGAAGCATCACAGTTTCCAGACACCTGACCCGATCCCCCATCTGTCACTGGGTAATGCCACTCCCCACTGTAGCACTTTGAGAGGCTTCTTAGCAGGGTCTGGACCTCTCAGTCCCTTTCATCTAGGCTTCATACATTTCTTCAGGGCTGCAGCTAGTGCATATAGTGCCTTTGTGCAAATTAGGAAAGATGGGTAGACCAGTTAGAAAATTACACCTCTTCCAGGGCGGGGAGGCAGCCATCTGCCAGAGTCCCTCCTTAGGTAACCAGTGGGCAAGATGACTTCAGCATCCACTCCTGCCCCTTGGCTGGGCCTCTTGGGTAGGGTGCAACCTGCATCATCATAAAAGGCAGCTCTGCATTTGTTCATTCAATCAAGAGATATTTATTAAGGACTTATTATACACCAAGATCAGCAATGACTCAGTAATATTTTAGTTTTCCATTTAAGCTAGTGGTGCCAATAAATGGCTATGGTTTGTGTAAGCCATAAACTAAACTCTGAGCTAATCCTAATGCAAACCCTTTCAACATAAAACTCTTGGCTGCCAGGCAAGGAAGCTCAACAGGACAACTCAATGAACAGGGCACTACAGCGCTGCTCCTTAGCAAAACCTTCTCCTTTCTGTGGTTAACTGCACTTTCCCACAAAGGTGTTTCCAAATTCGGAAGCCATGGGCTCCTTTGTGCCCTTATTCCCTTTTACTCTCTCTCTTTGTGAGCCTGCCATGATCCTCTTTTTAAAAAACATACTTTGGACCTCTCCCTGATGTGAGGTCAGGGTCATGAAACAGCCTGAGGTGAGCCATCAGGGAACCAGCTGAGGAAAGCATGTGGGAGACAAGAAACGCTGCCTTATAGATTTCTGAAAAATCCAATGGAATAGCAGACAGCAGGCTTGGATGTTACATGTGTCCACACCTCACTTAAACCACACTGAGGCAAGACGTCTCATGCCTCAGTTTCCTTGCCTGGATAATGCACCTGAAATCAGAAAGGTCTCCTTTAGCTCTAATGTTCTGGGGTACTCATATGATCAGAAAAAAGAAATTTTGTTTTTTTACAGAGAAGGTGCCAGACTTTCTATTTTAAGTATCCTCTTAGGATATTTGTACAATGTTAGCATTACTGCTTTAAGCTCTGTCCTCAGTCTCCAAAATCAGGCACCCCAATGTCATTTCTTCTGTTTTTCCTATAGCTGAACTTCTACTTCTGTGACTTCTATAATCCCCTTGGTGAAGGAGTTTTCCCTCTTGCCCTGTAAGCCACCTGCTAATTGGCGTGTGATGGAGCATCCCACCTGTACGGTACCTCTCTCTTGCTAATAAATGACACAAATTAAAATGATCACACTTATCGTATATTCCACTTGAGATTAAATAAGGGAATGTTTTATTCCGTGTAAGTATCTTCCAGCTGTAGGAAGAAAATGTTAATCAGACATTAAAGATGCCAAGAAAAATAAATTCAATATGTAAATAGCTACTTTGAGTAATTAGCTATTTACTATTTAATAAATGCTAAATAAGATCTCCCAGTTCACCACAACATTGGAGGAAAAAGTACTTCGAAGGGCACCATAACAGGTTAGTGTTGACAAGAGTCTGCAGCCCCAATGAAAGGTCTAAAATTTTAATCAAGTTCTTGTGGCAGTAAAGGAGCCCAGTAACTGAGCTTGATGCAAATAGGATCGGTCTGGGTGGTAAGAAAGAAGGATAATGAGGCAGCTCTCACATTGACAGAGTGAGGTCATCAAAAATGTGATGATCACAGGAACCCTTTCAATGACAACTCACTGCTGAAGGAGCAATGAATGGATTCGAACTGTGACAAGGGACCATTACTCGGGTGTGAAAGGCGAGCTTTGCTCAGGTTGGTTAATACTTAACTGCTTACTGCCATCTTACTGTTAGGACCCTGACATTTACTGGGTGTGATGGTTAATTTGATGTGTCAGCTTCAATCTGACGGGGCTAAGGAATGCCCAGATTGCTGGTAAGACGTTATTTCTGGCCATGTCTGTGAGGGTGTTTCTGGAAGAGATTAGATTTGAATCAGAAGATTTAGTAGAGAAGATCGCCCTCCCCAACGCACCTGAGCATCATCCAGTCCATTGAGGGTCCGCATAGATAAAATGGCAGAGGAAGGGCGGGTTTGCTCTCGCTCTGTTTGAGCTGTGACATCCGTCTTCTGCCCTCAGGCATCAGCACTCCTGGTTTTTCAGCTCTGACTCAGATCAGAATTTCCACCAGCCGTCCCCCAAGTCTCAGGCCTTCAGACTGGGACCGAATTACACACCCAGCTTTCCAACTTGCAGATGACAGATCATGGGACTTCCTGGTCTCCATAACTGTGTGAGCCAATCCCTCTAGTTAATCTCCTCTTACATATATCCTATTGGTTCTGTTTCTCTGGAGAACCCTGGCTAACAATCTCGGGTTTCACATCACCAAATTGCAAATAAAGGAAGCAAAACCGTGAGAACAATAGCTTAACTAGAGATGTTTACAAACAGAAGTGGGCTAGAAGGATGGGAGGCATAGTCTCACTGGTCCATCTCAATGCCAGTATCTCATTGGAGATGAAGACCATTGCCTGGGGGTCACCCCAATGGTGAAGAGCTCCCCATTCAGCCATTTCTCCAAAGTAAGACCCCCACTGAGCACTGCCTTCAAGAACCACTCTCCACGCATATAACAAAGAATACAACCCCGCAGAGGTCTGTGTGGCTAACCATGGAGCTGATAGAAATCTCTTTTGTTCCACATATTCTCTTCTCAAAGGAAGAGTGCAAAACAAAACTGTAAAATAAGTAAGCTAATGATTTTCTCTCCTTCAGGCAACTGTCCACGTTACTGGGCTGCAGAACTGAGGGGACTCTTTTGAAAAGGTTTTTCTCTCTTTCAGGTTCTTGCTTCCCATTTCCTTCATTATTCCCCTCACCTGGTACAATTGGATCCTTGCTGGTCCCCAAGCTGTTATTAAGAAACCACGTTACATTGTGAAGTGCCATTAAGCCTTATTTCCAGGTGTGGAATAAGGAAACTGGGGAGACAGAATGTAGAGTTGTTATTCTCTGACTCCAGAGCCAAAGTGCTGCTGAGTAACCTGCTCAATTTCTGTCTCCGGGACCTCCAAGCACAAGAGAAATAGATGCAATTATGCTACCTACTTCACAGATTTGTTGTGAGGATACGAAGAGTTTGTAGACATGAAGCATGGACAAGGGTGCCTAGCACAGAGTAAGGGATTAGTAAGTATTCACTACTATTGTTTCTTTATTTTTATCATTTGTAAAAGAATTGCTATTGATGATAAAACTCTGGAGAAACAGACAAGACAATGGAAACCATATCTAGCCCTAGCATCCAAAGATATCCATTATTAATATTTTGAAATAGTTAACAATTTACGGATCTTTGGTGTCTACACAAATATCTTAAATTTTTAAAATAGAAATGGCACCATACTATATAATTTTGTTTGCTACTCTTTTCACTCAATATTATGAATATTTTCTTATGCCCTTAGTAATCTTCCAAAGCATCATTATAATGAGTGTATTATATACTACTGTATGGCTGTAATAGGATCTGTTTTGCCATTACCTGACCACTGAGCCTTAAGATAACTTTCCGTTTTCCACTATTACAAATAATGCTGTAGCAAAGAGAACTGTTACTTGTTTTTGGTTTGCTTCATGATTGTGTATGGTATAGAAAGTGGGATCTGAGATTACTTCTGGTCATCTCTAGCATCAGGCCCTTTGTGATGCAGGGATAGTGGCCCAGTGTTCTGCTCAATATACACGCTGGTCTTTCAGCTAGAAACCAGGGGTGGGGGACAGGGTTGGAGAGACGGGTCAAAACACCTTCATAACTGCCATCAGGTGAATGGGGATGCCCTGCCCCATGAAGCCAAACATGACCAGGCCATAATCCAGGCATGCTCCACCTTCTTTGGCCTGAGAGTTAGTAGAAATTCATTCCAGATTCTGGCAACAGGTTTTCTGCATTGTTTTTGTCTTTTTCTTTGCCCATATGAGTATCTTATTGGAAAATTGGGAGATGCCATGTCAAAAAATGCTAGTTGATCTCTGTTTGATTTATATTTTGAATGTAATTTATAATGTGTCATCATATGTTTGTGATCCACAGATCACGTCAATCACACCTCTCGATCCTAGCTACCATTGGTTGATGCAACTCTTCCTCCTCCTCTCTCACCTCTTCCTCTTCTTCTTCCTCTTCTTTTCTTTCTTCTTCCTCCTCATCATCCTTCTCCTTCTTCTTCTTCTTCCTCTTCTCTCTCCTCCTCCCTCTTCCTCCTCCTCCTTTGCGGCATGCTCTTTTGTCAAATCCCATTCCCTTCCCCGAAGACACCCTTTCTCAAGTATTTAAGGTATGTTGACTGTAAATTTCAGGCCCGTGTTTCTTAGATGAATAGGTATGAAAACATATAACATTATAGTCTGTATATTTTTTAATGTAAATTTTATTTTGCTACTCAAATTGTATTTCTTATCTTTTATGATGGCAGCATGTTTCTGAAATTGGTTCATGTTTCCATACCTAGATTTAGTTCATTCTCCTTTTTGCGCACATGCCGCATTTTACTACTCTATTCCTCACAAGGTGGTCGCCTACATTGTCTTCAACTCTTAGCTACTATCAATAGCATTTCAACAAACTATTTCATCTTTGTACAGTTCTCGTGGCAGAAAACTGTTTGTACAAATCTTCCCTGTAGAAAAATCCAGAAGAGAACTGTTGAAGCACAGGGCATTTTTATGTTATTTTCACAAAATTGCTCTCCAAAGGGCTACGCCAGCCCTCATGACAATTAGCAGCTATTGAGAATATGAGTCTCTCTACAAGCTCGCCAGCACTTGATATTGTCCAAATTTCCTTTTTGCCAATCACATAGATGCCAGCTGGTATTTTATCTTTATTTTTGTTGGTCTCTTTGTCAATGAAGCTGAACATTTCACATATTTCTCAGCCATTCGGGTTCCTCTTTTGTAAACTGATCCGCCCACTTATAGGGTTTTCTTGTTTTGTATATTTTATAACTATTTCTTACATATTGTAGATTAATCCTTTATCAGAGATGCTGAAACTAGCTCCTCGAAACCAAGCACCCAGCCAAACTCTATTTTAAATAATTCATATTTGTCTACCATTGAAGAAATTCTAGTCCGTGGAAGACATGGTGTTGGACATAACAGACATGAGGCTCCCCCATTCCCTTGCCTTTTCAGGACCTCTAAAACACTCTATTCTTGTATTTCTAGATTTTATTTTTCAAGCAGAAAATAACCTTTTTTACTGTTTTATGTTGTAACTCATAGAATTAGCAGTAATGGTAATAGTAGTCATAACAGGGCCTTTATTATAACCACTCTGGATAAGAAAAATTCCACAAATGGGAAACTACCATAGGTGCATCCTTGGCATATTACGGCTTTTAGGTGATAGAAAAATGAAAGATTGGGGCGCCTGGGTGGCTCAGTTGTTAAGCGTCTGCCTTCAGCTCAGGTCATGATCCCAAGGTCCTGGGATCAAGCCCCACGTTGGGCTCCCTGCTCCATGGGAAGCCTGCTTCTCCCTCTCCCACTCCCCCTGCTTGTGTTCCCTCTCTCGCTGTGTCTCTCTCTGCCAAATAAATAAATAAAATCTTTAAAAAAAAAAATGAAAAATGAAAGATTATCTGGGTTTTTCCATGTCATTTATGTTGTGAAATACTAATTGTTTCTTCTCATATGTATTATTTTATGTACACATTGATTTTTTTTTTCTATTCCTACTATTCTTATTCTTTAAGGCCTTGGTGTTTTGAAAGGTGGTCACCTGACAAGGGTATACCAAGCCCTCATTCATCACGGCCTCTCACAATTCTCGGAGAAGATTAGAGCAGGTGCTCCAGCAACCGGGAAGATAATGACACGCAATCCTAGCTTCGGCCCACAGCAGCTCTATTGCACTAGCTCTACCTTTACTTGCACATGCAACCATTTCCAGCGTAGAGTGTCATTCAGCCTGTGTTAGGGGTAGGCTGTACACTTTATGGAGGGTTCTTGAACAGAAACGTAGACTCCAGACCAGTGAGTCTTAAAAAGTAATGCATGGGAATTTCTCAGGATGTGAGGTGGTGGTACTAGATGTTTTCTCTCACAATGAGGTTCCCTTTCGTGTGGAGGGCTATAGATTAGAGTGGTATTCCTGGCTGGCATCCCTACCCTTTGCTTATCAGCGGGAAACGAAGTCGCTTACTAGTGATTTGGAAAGGAGGAAAAGATACATGACACGCTAGCCCAAATGATGATGCCACTTCCTCGTGGGATTGAGATGGCCTTAGAGAACTTACATTCTCCCCTCCTCTATTCCAGAAGTCTGCAGCCCTGTGGTGAGGTCTATCTCGTCCAGCACTGCCTATGACTGAGGGAATGCTTTTCTAATTCTGGGGCTTGGTGTTAAAAAGAAGGCTTAGTCACAGATAAAAGCTATCTCCTCCAGCTTAAATCTTCTTTTTAAGATTTTTATTTATTTGAGAGAGAGAGAGCGAGAGCACAAGCAGGGAAAGGGGAGAGGAAGAGGGAGAAGCAGACGCCCCACTGAGCAGGGAGCCCAATGCTGAGCTTGATCCCAGGGCCCTGGGACCATGACCTGAGCTGAAGGCAGATGCTTAACCAACTGAGCTGCCCAGACACCCCTTGAATCTTAAAAGTAATCAGTGCAGTATGCTGAGTCCTTTTTTCTTATTTCTCAGTCAATTTAGAACTCAGAAGGTGAAGAGGGTCATTGAGGCTCCCAATGAGAATAAAGTTTGTTAAACAATTCAGGTAATTAAATTTCATTCCCAAATATTTTGATTTAGTAGATTGAAGGGGGACAACTCCTGGAAATACTCATTTTTAACAAGATTCCCAAGTAGGAATGCAGTAGGCTCCCATGATGACCCTGGAAACATTGTTTTAAATGTATTCAGGAGTGGCTGTTATAACCCAGAATCAGGATGATTCAAAAAGCATAGCTCTACAAATCTATGTAATAGGAATTTTATTTTTCATTCAATTTTATATAAAATTTTTATAGCAAAAGTGATATTTTTTGAGTAGCTATTTTTAGTAGTCCCATTGTCATGAGCCTAAGAGACATTATTCCAACTTTTATAAAGGCATGAATTTATTACTGCAAATTTTTCCAGATGAGGAATCCAAGTTCCAGAGAAATTTCATGATTTTCCCAAAGCTTTGAAGGTAACTAAATGACAGATGAGGCTTGGACCTACATCTGTTTGGGTCAATGTTTTTTCTGCTATTCTGCTTTCTTATTTATACCTACATGTGCTCATAAAGTGAACCATTAATCAGTACATCCAAAAAGCGAGAGTTCCCCCCCACTTTCCAAAATGCGACCAAAAAATATATGCTTTATTCCAATATCCAGTTGTTGTCTCTAGATCATGTTTGGCACTTACAATTCTCTCCAAATAATATAATATGCTTTCATTGAGAAGGTACATATGAATGAAAAGGAAATAAGTATGTTGACCCCATTTTCTCTTCCCATTAGTGTATAATGGCTACTTGGTCATTGCCTTATTTTCTACATCATCATCCAAAGTAGGGGGCACTTGGGTGGCTCAATTGGTTAAGCATCTGACTCTTGGGTTCAGCTCAGGGCATGATCTCAGGGTGGTGAGATCGAGCCCCATGTTGGGCTCTGGGCTGGGCGTGGAGCCTGCTTAAGATTCTCTCTCAAAGGGGAACCCTCCTACACTGTTGGTGGGAATGCAAGCTGGTGCAGCCACTCTGGAAAACTGTATGGAGGTTCCTCAAAAAGTTGAAAATAGAGCTACCATATGATCCAGCAATTGCACTACTGGGTATTTACCCCAAAGATACAAAAGTAGGGATCCGAAAGGGTACGTGCACCCCGATGTTTATAGCAGCAATGTCCACAATAGCCAAACTGTGGAAAGAGCCAAGATGTCCATCGACAGATGAATGGATAAAGAAGAGGTGGTATATATATATACAGTGGAATATTATGCAGTCATCAAAAGGAATGAGATCTTGCCATTTGCAACGACGTGGATGGAACTGGAGGGTATTATGTTGAGCGAAATAAGTCAAACAGAGAAAGACATGTATTATATGACCTCACTGATATGAGGAATTCTTAATCACAGGAAACAAACTGAGGGTTGCTGGAGTGGGGGGTGGGGTGGGAGGGATAGGGTGACTGGGTGATAGACACTGGGGAGGGTATGTACTCTGGTAAGCGCTGTGAATTGTGCAAGACTGTTGACTCTCAGATCTGTACCTCTGAAACAAATAATGCAATATATGTTAAGGAAAAAAAAGAAGAAGAAGAAGAAGGTAGCAGGAGGGGAAGAATGAAGCAGGGGAAATCGGAGGGGTAGACGAACCATGAGAGACAATGGACTCTGAAAAACAAACTGAGGGTTCTAGAGGGGAGGGTGGTGGGAGGATGGGTTAGCCTGGTAATGGGTATTGACGAGGGCACATTCTGCATGGAGCACTGGGTGTTATGCACAAACAATGAATCATGGAACACTACATCTAAAACTAATGATGTAATGTATGGGGATTAACATAAGAATAAAAAAAAATTAAAAAAATAAAAAAATAAAAAGATTCTCTCTCTTCCTCTCTCTCTGCGCCTTCCCTCCACCCGGTTCATGCTCGCTTGTTCTCTTAAAAAAAAAAAAAAAAGTAAAAGCTATTGGTTGAAGAGTGCAATAAAAGGAACACAGAAATTGGAGTAAGGCTCCCCAGTTCTAATTTTTATCTCTTTTACTTCCTGGCAATCTGAGGTTTTCTCAACTATAAAATAATAGAGTTGGTCAAGATTAAGGTGGTACATCACCATTTCTCCCATTTCCTACTGTAAAAAAACTATGCTAAATGATCATGACATTTATATTCTCAATTGACTGGCAGGCAGAGCTGCAAAGGCTTCTCATACCGGGCTCCTGAAAGCTGCAACCAGTTGATCAGAGTTCGCATGCCATCGAAACCTTCTTTACCATTGCTATAATAGATCAGACCTAAAAATCTTTCCACCTTCAAGTCTAAGATTGCTGTCAGTAGGGGCCAAAGAGACAGTAGCAATTAGGTGAGAAACCATAAGCCAGAACTTCACACCTTAAAGAGCCTGAGGAAAACTGGCTTGTGTTGGATATAATCCCTTTCATATAGCAATCCAAAAAACCAGTGGTTTTTCTCCTCTCTGAAAATATAGAGCTTGACCTCTGGGTGAGAAAAAGAATCAACATCTCCTTCCCTGATGTCTCCCTCAGGTGGCACGAACCAATATAAGCGATGCCCACAGAGTATTGGTTATGAAATCCAGAAGAGGAAAAGCCATGCAAGAAATGTAATCTCATGTCTCTTTCAAAACCCCTGGGGAAGGAAAGAATTGACAGCTATGCTTCTGCGTTAGGGCAGAGTAGGGACTACCTGCTGTTAGGGGTAACCACGGCAAGGCCACCAGGGCCTCGTTAGTGACAGAACGTCAAGCTGTTACCCAGTAACACATCACCTTTCTCCTCCTCTCCCAGTAAGTAGCCCCTTCTAGAAATCACACCTGCTTAGTCAGGACTTTTGAGCGGAGAAACCTCAAAACTCAAGAACAACCTCTAGATAAGTGAGCTCTCGGGAAATATTTGTCCACCAGGCAGGTATCTACCCCAAAAAACTATTGTCCCCTCCAGGAATCAAGAATCCCTGTGCCCAGGTCTCCACCACCCCCACTAAACCTAGTTGATGACATGAATGATGGAGGTTTCTAAATTATATTACTTGTGTTCGAATCCATAGGCACTTCTGTGAGTCTGATCAAGATTGATGTTAACCCGCTCATCACACGCAGGGAACGATGTATATCTTCTCAATTCTCTCGGACCTTCTCTACCCACGCTCATCAACCCGAGAAACGGTATCATATGTTCCACTTCTGAGGGCTCCCCAGGTGATACATAGTTTCCCCTTGCTGATAACAGATGCTTCCTGCCACCTGTGACCCAACAGGTTTAAAGTGTTTGTTTGTTCATCGACTCCAAGCCCTCTTCTAGTTAGCCCTGGACTTGACCCTCCACTGCCTCAGATGCTAGCATCTAATAATTTCCCCCGAGTTCTAGTTACAGCATGCACCTGGTGTTTCCTTTATTACCAGAAGCTTTCCTCACAGCACAACCCTGTGCTACATCCAAGAGCAGAGACACACGTGCTTTAAGGATGTAAGTCAGGCAGTCGCCAGATATAGAATTCAAGAACTCCCTGTCCTTCCCTGCCACACGTATCCACATAGAACGCCTTGTGTGTGCTTTTCCTGACAGTTTGAAAGGGCCTTTGAGGTTTAATCAGTAGATAGAGGCAAAAGGATAGCACAGTGTTCATAGTGGGAATTCTTATCTTAATGCTCCTGCCGGCAGAACACCGAAGACTGCATGCTTTGCAGTTTATTTAGCTGTCAGGAATAGGGGTCAGGGTGATTCTTGGGTTACTATATATAAAAATACTACTTTCTCAGCTCAAAAGTGATCCCTAGGCAATATGTAACAGCAACCTGTAAGAAGTTCAAGGTAAAATATTTCTTTTAAGGGAGTACATTCCTTTCCCCTATAGTTCAGACTGTAATAATTTCTGAATTACTAAACGTGGTCCTTTCTTTTTATTCCTTTTTACTTTTATTTTAGCAAATGATCATTCCTAATTAAGTCAATGATGGAAAATTAAAAAGTTAATCTCTATTGATGTACCAGAAAAAGAAAAAAATCCATGACTTGCAATGACTAAGCAAACATCGAACTTTTAGAGCATTAAGACCTCAGATCATGACGATAATTCAGAAATTCTGTGAAAAACCTGAGTTTTTAAATATAACAATTGTATATATTTAGCATATTTACTTCATATGTTTTATGTAATTTTTGCTTAGGGTTCTAATGCTATTTAGCATTTCAGTTGTTTTATTAATTCAATTTTCCTACATTTCAACTGCTTTTTGCTCCTAATGTGGTCCTTGGACCTGCAGCTCCAGTGTCATCTCAGAGGTTTTAGACAATGCAGTATTTTGTACTCTGCCCTGATTCAGAATCTGAGTTTTTCACAAGACCCCTAGGTCGTTCAGATGTACGTGAAAATGTAAAATGTAAAAAGATTTCGGATAAAGAAATGAGCCTGGGTTTTTAGAAAAGATCTCAGATCCAAGTTGCATGATTTTTTAATTTAGACACATTTTCAATTTCTTTAAATATCATAGTCTTCTCTTGTAGGAGTATAGTAATATATACATTATAGGATTGTCACGAGGTTGAAGCTAGCTAATTCATATAAAGAAGTTAATTAGCACAGGATTTAGCATCCAGAAGTTTTCAGCAAATATTCATTGTCACCTTTCCAAAGGTTATGGGCTCTCAAATAGAATAATACAGGGTAGGTCCCTTGCCCTACACATGCAATCTACATAGCTCCTCCCCTCACGTTTCTACTCAGAATTGCTATTGTGACATTTTAACGGATATTCTAGTTTCCTATAGTAGACCATCTTAATCTTGATAAAGGAGGACCAGATTAATACAGGAAAGCCAACCTTTTAGATAAGGGGAAAAAATCTTTATAAGAAGTAGAAAAAAGAGGTGGGCTAACCAATGTTTGTACAAAAGTGCTCTAGATTAAGTCACTGAGTATTAATTGCTCACCATGTATTCATTCATTCATTTACAATACATTTATTTATTGGCTACTCTATTTTCTACACTATGCCGGATACTTAAACCACTGTAAATTTTTAAAATATGCACTTGTCTTTTTCTTTTCTAAACAGGGTTCATCTGGAGCCCACATGCCCTACATGGCTTCAGGGGGAAGGAGAAATCAGTGCTGGTCCTAGGGGAGGGGCTGGGAGATGATGGGCTGGGATGCCCTGAAGTTAAGACTAGCTCAGAAAGGGGCACGTGGGTGGCTGAGTAGAGCATCTGACTCTTGATGTTGGCTTGGGTCTTGATCTTAGGGTCATGAGTTTGAACCCTGCGTTGGTCTCCACGCTGGGCATGGAGTCTACTTAAAAAGGGGGGGGGCGGGGTAGCTTAGAGAATGGAATCAGGCCTGAGGCACAGATCTCTGGAATTCTCTGGGGGCCAGGCAGAGGAGTCCTGGGATGAAGAACACCTGGATGCCCCAAGTGCTGGCGGTCCCTTGTGCCAGCCTCATCCTAGGAGGACTAGCAAACCCCAGTTTACACCCATACCTCTCTCCCCACCACCTTCCTATTTAGTGCAGCATTACCTCAGCCCTGGGGCCTGGCTGGGGGTAATCCAAGTCTTTAGATTGTTAGAAAGTAATTAGAGAACCGTTCAAAAATAAATATTCTTAGATAGAACTCACAGTATTCTTAAAGATCAGAAAATGGAGATCCCTGGGTAAAGAGAAAACAGATTCATTGAAGGCATGAGATAGGAGCTACTTTTGGAAGATGAGCAGAGTGTGAATATTCATAGATATGGGGATGAAGGAAACATTCATAAAGAGACATAATATGGTTTCTAAGGTCTAAAGCTGCATATGCAAACACTTTACTATTACATCTAATTTAATTTAATTTGCATTTGAGTAACTCAGCAAATTGGTAAAGACAAAGGATGGCTTATAAAGTGAATGTATGCTCCCTAAAAATGCCAGATTTCATCCCCAAAGCCTATATAATTAATTTTATTCTCCCTACTCTTTTCTTAAGCTCTAAGGAGCTAAACCTATATCCAAGGCAATATATCCACATTTTTAAGATTATTTTCAACATTCTTAATGAAAGAGTGTATAAAATATTTACATTAACTAGTAATACAGAGGAGTACAAGTCCTCCTTTGTGCGTATCATTTATGAGAGGCTATATTATGCTACAGTGATAGGGATAAATAATTTCAAATTTCCAGTGGTTTAACCCAACAGAATTTATCTTTCTGGGTCTGAGCAACAACCCAAAGTAGTTCTCCTTTTCTTAGTATTCTGGCTGCTTTGATCTGTAGATGACTGTATATCAGCACATGATTCCACAAATATCAAAGCAGGGAAAAAGAGATCACAGAAAATATTATAGCGGTTCTGAATTACTTCTAACCAGAACATATGTCACTTCCATTTATATTTCCCTGGACAAAGCAAGTCACATGGTCACGGTTGATTTCAAAGGGAGAAGAAATCAGATGTTCTTTGTATGCCAGGGAGGGGAGAAAAACTGTAATTTTGAGTGAAGAAGAGTTTAATGAATAACACAATCATGTAGAAGTCTGTCTGCAGGGGTAACTACTATCACTTGTAGACACTTTCCTCTGCCCTTCTAAAAATGTTTGAATACATGTAATTAAATACAGAGTTTACTTTTACGATTGTTTTATTTTAAATGAACTTTACGTTCCATATGTATTGTTCTGCAACTTGCTTCCTTGATCCATTTAACAAAATTTTTTGTAGATATTGATCTACCTTATTCAACTTTTTTCTTCATGCTAACTCTAAAGTATGGAAATGCCAAAATATATCTAACTTGATGAATATCTACTTCACTTCCAGTTATTTTTTAGAAGATTTATTTATGTGTGAGAGAGAGAGTGTGTGCATGAGCAAGCAGGGAGAGGGGTAGAGGGAGAGGGTGAGAGAGAATCTCAAGCAGACTCCCCCCTAAGCTTGGAGCCCAATGACTCAGGGCTGGATCTCACAACCCTGAGATCATGACCTGAACCAAAATCAAGAGTTCAACCAACTGAGCCACCCAGGTGCCCCCCAGTTTTTTTTATTTATATACATTTCGATGCTACTCTGTAGTATTATTTGGTAGTTGGTAGAATGTAGAACTTCACTGAATGTTTATATTAAATTTGTAAGCCAGAAACTTGCTAAATTATTAACTCAAATATTTTAACTGAATTATTTGGGATTATCTAAATTCACAGTTGTGTTGTCTTCTAATGTAACAACTTTATTTATAACCCTTGTGTCATTTTCTCCTTGTATTATTGCACTGACTAGGACTTCCAGACCATAAAGAATGAAAATAAGGATGGTGACATTCTTTCTCATACCAAATCTCAGAAAGGAATGGTCACTATTTCACCATTAAGTAGGATGTTTTCTGTAGATTTTTTAAAGATCTTTTTTACCAAACTAAGGAGATCCTTTTCCATCCCGAGTTTGCTAAATGTTTTATGCTGAATACATGTTGAATTTAATCAGCTGTTTTTTTCTACATCTTTTAGGTGATCATATGGTTTTCCTATATTTGATGAATGTATTGATAATATTAAATTAACCTTGCATTTCTGAAATAAAATTAACTTTGTAATGATACATTATCCTTTTATTTATAAATTTTAATTGCTACTTTTTTGGTTTTAGACTTTCTGCATCTATGTTCAGGAATGAGAATGACAGTTTAGGTGTAATGGACCTGGATAATGTCTCCTTTTAATTTCTCCTACACGAGGATTATAGAACATTTTTTTTTAAGAGGGAGAGAGAGACAAGGCGGTGGTGGGGGGGAGGGTGTGGGGAGAAGGAGAGGGAGAGATAATTTTAAGCAGCCTCCACACCCAGCACAGAGCCTGACAAGGGACTCCACACAGGGCTCCATCTCATGATCATGACCCATGCCCTGACCTGAAATCAAGAGTCCAATGCTTAACCGACTGAGCCACCCAGGTGCCCCACTTCCCTAGAATTTCGAAATCTGCAGCTTGATGTCTTTAGTCAGTCTTGGAAATATTTCAACTATTTGCTTTTTGAGTAGTCTTTTTCTCTTTCCTGGACTCCAATTATTCTTGTTTTGAACATCTGTCCCACATGTCTCTCATATTCATTTCAGGATTTTCTATCCTTTTTTTCAGAGCTCCAGCTTGGACTCCCCCGCTCCCCAGCAGATATTAAGTTTTTATTTTTAGTTACTGTAGTCTTAAATTTTTATTATTTCCTTTTGATTTAATACTTTTTAGAGCTTCCAGTTTTCTGCTAATATTCTCTATCTTAAGCTCTATTTTCTTGTACATATGAATCTTAATAATTATAAATCCGTGGTGAACACTCCAGTAACTTGAACTCCCATGTACCAATTTCTACTGTATTTTCTACTACATTTTTTCTTGCTTTTGTAAATTTTTTATTTCCTGGTATTGTAAAATCATCAATTCTATCCACACTGATCATAGATTAAATGTAATTCATTCAAAATTTCAACAGGATTTTTTGTTACATTGACAATTATATTCTGAAATTAATAAAAGAAAACAAAGTACTTAGGTATTGAAAAAGGAAAGAACAAAGCAGGAGGACTCAGTCTGTAAGATAAGGAGATAATTAGGACAGCTTGATATTGGCATAGAGCAGGTACAGACTAGTGAAACAGATTAAAGAATCCAGCCACAGGGCACCTGGGTGGCTCAGTCCGCTAAGCGTCTGACTTGATTTCGGCTCAGGTCATGATATCAGGGTCATGAGATCAAGCCCCACATAAGCTCCATGGTCAACGTAGAGCCTGCTTAGGATTTTCTCTCTCCCTTTCCCTCTGCCCCTCTCCCCTACACCCAGGCTCACTCTCAAAAAAAAAAAAAAAAAAATCCAGCCACAAACCTATATATACTATATATATATATATATATATATATATATATATATATATATATATATATAGTCATCTGGATTTTATGACAAAGATGACCATGCAGAGCAGTAGACAATGTATTGTCTTTTTTTTTAAGATTTATTTGTTTATTTTAGATAGAGAGAACAGGGGAGAGGAACAGAGGGAGAGGGAGAGAGAATATAAAGCTGACTACCTGCTGACGCAGAGCTGACCTCATGACCCTGAGATCAGATCTGAGTGGAAACCAAAAGTTGGATGCTTAACTGACTGCACCACCCAGGCGCCCCAGTATTGTCTTTTTTAATAAATGGTGCTAGATTAACTGGATATCAATATAAGGAAAATGTTTTGACCAGTATCTCACTGTACAAACAAAAATCAATTCCAGATAGATTATAGGTCTAAATGTGAAAAGTTAAAAAAAAGGGATAGGGGTTTAAAAAAGAACTTAGGAGAAAATTTCATGATGCTGGTGTAGACTAAAACAAACAGAACCCAAAATCAATAACCTTAAAATTTTAAAAATTAGATTACTATAAAATAAAATATGGCTATTTATCAAAAGAAACCATTAACAAAAGTGTAAAGCAAGCCACAAGGTGGAGGAAGAAATTTTCAATACCTTTATCTAAAAAGGACTAATATGAGAGTATATAAAGAAAACCTACAGATCAATAAGAGCATGTCAGGAAGCCAAATAGAAAAATGGGCAAAAGAGGTGCCTGGGTGGCTCAGTCGTTAAGCGTCTGCCTTCAGCTCAGGTCATGGTCCCAGGGTCCTGGGATGGAGCCCCGCATAGGGCTCCCTGCTCCGCGGGAAGCCTGCTTCTCACTCTCCCACTCCCCCTGCTTGTGTTCCCTCTCACTCTCTCTGTCAAATAAATAAATAAAATCTTAAAAAAAAAATGGGCAAAAAACTATCACTTTACCAAGGAGGATATTCAAATGGCCAATAAGCACAGAAAACTTGTGTTTAACTTCATTATTCAATAAAAAATTGCAAATTAAACTAAATAGCTTCTTCACAATCACTATAATACCCAAACGAAAGTAACAGATGATTCCAAGTCTTAGTGATAATGCAGAGTTATAAGCACACTTAAGTCGTATCATTATAATTGTTTCACTTTTGTGTATGTACATTACATTTTAATAAAAAGTTAATTAAAAATAATTGCCCACTCATATAAAACACTTAGCAAACTGGGGTTGTGGAGGTGGGAGGAAACTCCTTTAACCCAATTAGGGATACCTAATGATAAAAACAATAAGCACCATGTTTAACAGTAAAATATAGAAAAATTTTCCTCTCAGATCTAGATGACTACATCTATTTGACATTTTATTAGAAGTCATAGCTAGTGGAAAAAGGTTTTTTTTTTTTTAAGATTTTATTTATTTATTTGACAGAGAGAGAGGGCACAAGCAGGGGGAATGACAGGCAGAGGGAGGGGGAGCAGCAGACTCCCTGCTGATCAAGGTGCCCTACCTGGGGCTCGATCCCAGGACCCTGGGATTATGACCTGAAGGCAGATGCTTAACCAACTGAGACACCCAGGTGCCCCGAAAAAGTTTTCAAAAAGGAAAAAGAAAAGAAGGAGAGAAGGAAAAAAAATAAAACTTATAGAAAATACACAAAAATCTATAGACAAACTATTGGTATTAATTTGAAAATTTAGAAAGTTTACTAGACAGAATGTAAATTTTAGTTTTTTAATATATAAAAAAGTCTTCAAATAAATTTTTAAAATTAAGCAACATAATATTTTTAATTATCCAATACACAAGTAAAATATTCAAACGGTCAAAAGAGCCAAGAATATATTCTCAATCTCACAATATATAAGGGAATCAAATTAAAACCTCAAGAAAATACACACAAATCAATCAGAATGAGTGCAGTTAAAAAAGATTGACAAAATACGTGGAAAAGACAGTTTCCAGCAGCTCTATAAGTACTAGCCAAAAAGTGGCCATAATCCAAATATCAAACAGATGATAGAAAGAATGGATACATGAATTGCGGCATACCTACAAAGCAATTGGTATACAAAGAGGATTCTAGGGGCGCCTGGGTGGCTCAGTCGTTAAGCGTCTGCCTTCGGCTCAGGTCGTGATTCCAGGGTCTTGGGATCGAGCCCCACATCGGGCTCCCTGCTCCGCGGGAAGCCTGCTTCTCCCTCTCCCACTTCCCCTGCTTGTGTTCCTGCTCTCACTCTCTCTGTGTCAAATAAATAAATAAAATCTTAAAAAAAAAAGAGGATTCTATTAGTAAAGAGGCTTCAACTCTATCAGTTAGTTTTTGTTACTTGGTTTATTAGTGGTTAACGGGTATGTGAGCATTTGTGATGTTTTCTGTTAGAGAATTTTGTATTTAAAATTTCAAATAATTTTTTAGTAAGCCTTACCAAAATATGCAAATACATATATATATGCAAATTCCAAAACAGCAAGCAAAATACAAACTAAGCAAACAAAAATTGGGTGTTTAAATTAAAACTTCATAATTCCAACAGGAAACAAAATGAGAGAGAGAGAGAGGGAGGGAGGGAAGGAGGGAAGGAGGGAGGAAGGGAGGGAAGGAGGGAGGGAGGGAGGGAGGGAGGGAGGAAATTTTGCCTTTTGAAGGTGGATGCTGAAAAATACCATAGTTGTATTTTTCTTTTTAATGCTGTATGTAATGATTTATTTATTAACATGGAAATATATCCATGGAATACTATTCTGTGAGAAAAGCACATAACCAAACTCTTAGTATTTTGTAAACAAGGTACAAGTTTTATAGTCAGAAAATCAACAATAAAGATGTTGTCACTGAGAATACAGATCAACATCTATGGCTGCAAAAACCTTCCTGCCCGGGTGCCTGGGTGGCTCAGTTAAGAAGCCTCTGCCTTCAGCTCAGGTCATGATCCCAGGGTCCTGGGATCGAGCCCCGCATCGGGCTCCTGCTCAGGGGGAGCCTCCTTCTCCCTCTCCCTCTGCTTCTCCCTCTGCTTGCTTCTCTCTCTCTCTCTCTCTCTGTCAAATAAATAAATAAAAATCTTTAAAAAAACAAAACAAGACAAAACCTTCCTGCCCACCCTCACTTTAACCCATCGAGAGCAAAGAACAGGATCAGATACCACAGTCCAATCTGCTAGTCCTGGTTACAGACTACTTGCTCTTCCCGAGTCTTGCAACTTTTTGGATTTTCCATATTTTCTTCGTATTTGGCCTTATAACAGTTGTTGCTTCTCTCTTTTTTGCTGGGTTTCTGTGTTTAAACTCGAGCATGTGTAGACATTTGGCACTCACTAGACCGCCCTAGTTTAGGCAGATTCCAGGTCCCCTCTGTCCTGAATCTCTAAGACATATGTAGACAGTTTTTCACAGCTCTCATTCCCACCCCCTTGCCACCACCAGCCCCCTTAAAGTCACTTAAAAGACACTGAATATTTCTTATTTCTTCTCTTTCAGAGACACAATAGCCAACCGCGTGGTGTATTTATGACTTCCAATTTTTTTCACTGATATACACCACACATATGTGTAGTTACATAAGAAAAAAAAATCTGTGGAAAATGTTGATAAGAAAGAATTGAATTTGAACTCTGTTTCTTTTGTGATCTGGGCTAATATTACCTCGGTAGAAATACGGCATATGTGGCAGAGGTCTTTTGGGGTTCTGATTATGGGTCCAAATAAATCACAATGCAATCCATCACATTCACACACGGCTTTGGGTTGACTCACTCGATTGTCCTTGAAGGTGCTGTTGCATACTTTTATTTTTATTCCAGCCATTATGGAAAAAGTGCATTGTATGGTGTAGGCAATCACATTTACTAGAAAATGCCCTTGGCTTCCTTGCTTATTATGTGCACAGAGGTGAGGGAAGGAGAAAAAAAATCTCACTAGTTATTTCCCTCAACCTTGAAAAGGAAAACAAAATTAATCTATAGAAACTTCTTTCAGTAGATTTCCCTGTACAAAATTCAGTGTCACCTATTTGGCTACTAAGAGGGAGAAGTCTGACCAGGAATGAGCATGTGGAATGCACTCGTAGTAGAGTCAAGTTGAGTTAAAATCTCAGGAGCTGTGTCTAGCCCAAATTTCAAATATGCTTATTATGGCTTGCTCAAATCCCATGTGCTGTGGGGTATGATAATTCCTGAAAAAGCAGTTCTCCTGGCAGATTAAGAGAACAGTTTGCTTTTGCCTCAGGCCATTAACATTTTAATAAAACGGTCGTCAACTGTGATAACAATTCATCTTTAGGGGACTTTATCTATTATTAACCTTATTAAATAACAAGTTTATTATTGCTGACATGTAGATTTTCCAGCCTTCATCAAGCATGCTTCTCACTCCAGCTCTCTTTCAGTCTCTCTCTTTAAAAATTTAGTTCAATTAAGCTGAATTTCTGTGCCAAGTGCATATTTACAAGTTTGTTGGTTTGTTTTCCTTTGGAGCGATTTGAAAATTATTCTCATTTCCAATAATAGTTGATTAAGCTAAACACATTTTATGTGCTTTGTTGAGGACCACAATCTGTTAAGCAGGAATAATTTACTACTTTGATTTTGGTGAAAGATGCAGTTGTCAGTCTTAAGAAAATTTTATTTTAGGAAAAAACGAGCAGTCAAAAGATACAAGTTAAATTTTATTGTCATGTAGCAAGAAGGTGTTATAATCTACAATTATGTTCCCTACCAACAGCATCATGTCCAATACACTTTATTCAAATAATTATAAACACCTTATTTAATCTATGATTGACAAAGGAAAATAAATCCAGCACTAATGTTCTAAAATGCACAAAGAACAAATCAGAAGTACAGGAATGTGATGGTCTAGGATGTGTCTGGGGAGCTCAAAATGATTCACTCTAATAACAGTCAAGGACTAGACGAAGAGAGGGAAAAAGGATAGGATTAAAATTAAAAAAAAAAATGTTTGGGATTCCTGGGTGGCTCAGTCAGTTGAGCACCTGCCTTCGGCTCAGGTCATGATCCCGGGGTCCTGGGATGGAGTCCCTCATTGGGCTCCCTGCTCAGCGGGGAGCCTGCTTCTCCCTCTGCCTGCTGCTCCCCCTGCTTGTGTGCTCTCTCCCTCTAGCAAATAAATAAATGAATAAAGTCTTTTAAAAAATGTTTGGAATCAATTTTAAAGTATAAAAAGTCATAAACGTTTTAAAGCAAAAAGAAGTCAGGAAGGATGCTCTGATCGGTTTATGTCAAACATGGAAAAACCTCATTAGATCGGGGTTTTAAACAACTCTGCGCAGTGTGGAGAAGCAGTTTGGGTTGTGGAGGCAGGTAAATTCTACCGACGGCAGTTGCAAGAGGTTACCCAAAAGATGGTGAGGACCTCAACTTGGTAGAGAAGGTGGCAAGAAAACACGTGCGATATACAATAGTCATTTCTGGAGAATGTTCAATAGAACTGGATGAAGGGTGAAAGATACTTATGAGGAAAACAAATCTGAGATTTCCAGTTTGAACAGCTAATTGGCGATGTCCTCAAGCATCAACTGGAACAGAAAAGTACAGAGATAAATATTATAGTGAAAAGATACTGAGTTCTACTGGCATATAGATAGTTTTGAAGTCTGAATGACATGGAGGTACAGCAACGAGGGTTTCCAGTGAGCCAGAAAAACAAAACAAACCTGCCTTGTACATTCACATTTGTAGAACTAAGCAAACCTCAGCTTTTGGGTTAAAAAATAAATATATATACTGGAGTCTCTATAGGACAAAACATTTTCCCAACTCCCACTCACTTTGCATTTGTACTTTCTAAAGTATCTCTGATACAGCTCTTTCTTTATTCCCATCCTCACTGACTTGTTCAGAACTTTGTTTTGCATGGTCTCTTATAACAATCACTCAACTGGTCTTCCTGCTTTCAGGATGCTTATCAGAAACATAGATATGTTTGCTGCACAGATATCAGAATCATTTTTATGGAATATGTACAACAATGAATTCAATCAGTGGCACAATGGGACATAACACCTCCTTTGCATGAGATTGATTTTGTAATGTATTTGTACTGTCCTGAAGTAAAATTGACCAATATTTTAGCTCATCAATACATTTAATTTCAAAACAAATCAGTAAAAATAATAAAGATGAAATAAAAGTAAGCTGTGGTAAAATAAGGCAGATTCCAATATGGAAACGTTCAGGCACTGTTCCATATCAGACACCAACCGGAAGACATAATGAAATAAACTACTGCTTGTATCTTTATGTAGAGTCTCAGTGGATAAACAAATGGGGCCCCGTGCAGTTATGCGGGCTGGTGTACCACTGCCATTGATGACATAATTTCCTTAATACATATAAGACTTTTGGTAAAGTTGCCAATGCAATGCAAAGTTTTTTATTTGCACTGTAGTTGTATTCCTGGAAAATGTGAGGTATGTTACAGCAAATAGTATGGCACAGAAGTATAAAATAGATTTAAGGTGAAGGTCCCAAGCATTATAATTCAGCTATAATTTATTTTTTTTAATATTTATTTATTTATTTATTTGAGAGAGGGGGAGAGAGAGTGCTCATGCACACAGAAGGAGAGGGAAAGGGGGAAGCAGGCTCCCCACTGAGCAGGGAGCCCAGCGCAGGGCTGGATCCCAGAACCCTGGGATCATGACCTGAGCTGAAGGCAGATGCTTAACCAACTGAACAACCCAGGCGCCCCAATTCAGCTATAATTTAAATGAATGTCCAACATGACATTTCAAAGTTGCGTGAAGGGAAGAGAAAATTCATTATATAGAAAAGTCCCATGTATTTCAGGGGAGTAAAATCTCCTACTAGATACCGGTAGTGCCTCCTAGGTGATACAATAATCTAAAAATTGCTCTCTGAAGGGTCGTATGGCCCTTTTAAATGTTCTACATGCTTTAGGACTAGATTGGTAAGTAATGCAATTTGAAGAAATGATGATGGGAAACTTTCCAAATTTGATGAAAGATGTAACTTTACAATTCAAGAAACTCAGCAAATCTAAACAGGCTAATTTCAAAGAAACCCATGCCTAGATACATCATGACCAAACTATTAAATATCAAAGATTAAGCATGGAAACCAGCTTGAAAAAATATGATATATTACATACAGGGAAATAGTGATTAAAATAATTGCAGATTTATCATCAGAAGACAGTGAAGCATGCCTCTAAAGGACTATATGTAAAGGAGTCAAAGCATAATTCTATACCCATATAAAGTATCCTTTAGGAATGAAATCAAAAGAAAGATATTTTCAAAGTAAAACTAAGGGAACTTGTCACCAGCTGACCTGCTTTATTAAAACTGATAAAAAGAATTTTCATAGACTGAAGGAAAAGGATCCCAGAGACAATCTCAGATTTTCAGAATTTAAGAAAGAAGATCAAAAATAGTAAATATCTGGGCAAATACAAAAGACTGACGTCAACTCTTTAGTTTTTAAAATTCTATATAAGTATTTAAAATAAGATTATATCATTAATCTGGTTGAGTTGCCAAAATACATGGAGTTAATATAAAAATTTTAACACAAAGGAGAGTGGGTATGGGCCTTTTTGCTAGGTTTCTATATTTATGTGATGTGGTACAATTTTAATTTTAAGTAGACTATGAAAGATTAGACATGTATATCATATTGCCTAGATCAATCAATAGAAACTAATGCAAAGAAATAGAACCGTAAAAGTCAACAGGTAAATTAAAATATTTTAAAATATTCAGATAATCCAAAAGAGAGAAGGAAAATGGGAAAGGAAAGGAAGAAAAACAGAAGAGAAAAACAAAACATTAAAATAGTACATTTGAATAGAAGCAAGTAATTGCTACCTATCAGGAAAATTTCAGAAAATTACAAATAGAATCTAATATTAGATGATTCAGTGATTCCACCTTGGGCATAAACTAAAACAACTGAAAGTGGGGACTCTAACAGATATGTGTACACTCATGTTCACAACAGCCTTATTCACAAGAGCCAAAACAAGTGGAAGCAATGCAAGTATCCACAGGTGGATGCATGGATAAGCCAACTGCGATATACACACACCATGTCGTATCATCGGCCTTAAAAGGAAGGGAATTCTGATGCATGCCACAGCATGGATGAGTTCAGAGGACACTATACCAATCATAAAAAGATAAATAGTGTACAATTCCACTTATATGAAGTACTTGGAATAGTCAAATTCATAGAGACAGAAAGTAGAAGGGCAGGGGCCAGGGGCAGAGGCTGGGGGAAGGAGAAGTTGCTGCTCAATGGGTTTTGCAAGATAGAAAGGGTTCTGGTTGCACAACAATGTGAATGCACTTACTACTGAACTGCACACTTAAAAATGGTGAAAATGGTAAGTTTTATGTTATGTGTATTTTACCACAATTTCAAAAAATCTCTTCCAACTCATAATAAGGATACAAACAACCCAATAAAAAATGGTGAAAATCGTTGAATGGAGACTTCACAGATGAAGACACACACATGGCCAAAGAATATCCACAACATCAACAGTCATCAGAAAAATGCAAATTCAAGCCATATAAAATATCACCACATCCCATTATAATGGCCAAAATTAAAATTACTTACCATACCACGTACTGGAGAGAATGTGGAACTCCTGTGAAAACACAAAATGATATAAGTAACTTAGAAAACTTTTTTTTTCTTAAAAAGTTAAAGATACATCTGCTACTCCTCTTTGAGATATTTCCAAAATATATGTTTGCCCACACAAAGACCATGCCATTGAAATTTATATACTTTGTGTGTATTGTTAAAAGTAATAAATAGATTTAAAATAAATATGCATCTTTATATATCCACACATATTTTGTTGTTAATTTTCCTCTTAGCACTTAAAATACTGTTTTAGGTGAAATAATTATACTGTACTACACTCATATTAAGCTTTTAAATGGTACCTCGTTGTATAACATTAGAGTTGCAAAAAATTAATACCATTTATTGAAGGCCTGCTATACACCAGATCTCTTATATAGGTTGTATCATTTAATCCCTGCATTACACTCTATTTGGCTAAAATTAATTGAGCAGTTGCTATTTGCTAAACACTTTAAGCAGGAAATTTGATGTAGATATTTCCATTGTCCTCATTTTACTTGTCCTATATATAAAGAACCAATTACACACTTAAAAGCTGACAGTCCAAAATAAAGTTGCTCAGAAGCCTTCAGACCAGCGGGTCTCACTTGGGGACAGTTTTGTGCCCCAGGGGACCCATGGCAACCTCTGGAGACATTCTCTGGTTATCACAGTTGGTGGAATACTACTGGCATCTAGTGGGTAGAGGCCAGGAATGCTGCTGAACATCCTATATCACACCGAACTGTCTCCTCCAGCAGAGAATTAACCAGCTCAAAATGCCAATCGTGCCACCAAGTTTGAGAAATCCTACATTGGACCCATAATCTAAAACCCTCATCTCACGGTAGATTAAAACCTACTCACTTTTTCTGCCCAGGTCCCATCCTCCTTTGCATGATTGTATGGACATGGCACAAAGAAGAAAGAGAAAGGAAGACGGGGTCTCCCTATACCTTCACTATTTCAGGACGCTGCCCTCACACACACACCCCCACCCCCCAGAATCATCCTGCTTTAGTCCTTTCTTCCATTGATAGTGTGGCATTTTGGCACTTCTCCTATGATGGCTAAATACCCACTTCTACACATCTCCCTTTTCTGTGTGAGTGTTGGGATTCGGGTATACAGCAAGGAGAGGCTGTCTGACCCCTTTCACATCTTATGATGTCCCTGCTTGCTTTGCACACCCCACTCCTCTTTGCGATTTGACCATCCTGCAAGTGGCCTCCATCACACCCTCTCTTTGTGCCCTGACCATTGAAAAAGCTGATAAAATGTATAGTCCCAAAGAGTGTAAGACTAGGAAATGGGAGGTTGGTTACAAATTTAAATCTAGACAGTTCAGTCTGAACCATTAACCTATATTCCATTTTCTCTCCTGTCCAGTCAAAATAGCCTTGATATCCTTTTGACTTTACTTTTTGTCAGGGTGACAGCAGCAATAACGGACTTGAAAGTGGAACAGAATATTCTATGTCAAGGTGCGGCTTACTTCAAGTTTTTGTATCGACAAGTCCTCAGGGTTGGAAGATAATTTTCTTGAATGAACTAGTATAAAGTCCGTATTCCAAGCAGTTCTTGGCTTTCTCCAGAACTTCAAAACCACAGAATAAAATAGCAATCTTTTGTAATAGAACACTGACTCCACCTGCAGTTAGAAAGACATCCACGACAAGAACCCTACTCCTAAAAAAAAAAAAAATAGTTCCTTCTAGCAAAGAACTTGGAAGAGAATGGTTTATTTAGAAGACGGCAATGAATTCTGAGTTGAATTTATGCATTACCATGTTCCAGTATGACTTCTAGAAACAGATAATAAGAGCTAGATTTCTATATTGGAATTGATGGATCACACAATAAGTGTGTTATTGCTCAGATTTGGCTTAAATAGAAATTGAAGTGAAGTTCCTAGTTCTCATCTGAAATATCCCTGCCTCTGTTCATTCCATATTATCCTCATGAAATTATCTTTACTGCATTTCTCCTTACATTTCTCAGTGACTGACCTACAAGTCTTATTGGAGTTGTTTCCATGGCTTGGTCTTTGGTCTCTCACATCATTGTAGGTACGAGAAGGTAGCATGAACTTTTGAATGGCACTTTTTTATTCAATTCAAATTTCTCTCAAATGTTTATGCTTTTAGTACTCCTGGGTTGTCAAAAACTGGACATTAGTGAATTCACAAAGAGTAAGTCTCAAAAATAAAGGAAAGAAAGCTGAAATCGCAGGAAAGACTCAAGACAAAGTAACAGTAGTTTTTGCTCATTTTGAAATGTTTTCTTTTCTTCTGACTTGAAATTTGCCCTTTTAGAATGGTACAACTTTGATGTGATAGTGGGAATAACCTTAAGTGAGACAGAAAAAATAAATTCCCTATGTGGCTACACTCAAGTCTTACTGGCAACTGAATAGCCAGAAAGCAAAGATGAAGGATTTCTAAGATGGGCACAGAGCGATCACAATGGGGTGTGTAATCCAACAAGGGCAACTACTGAAAGCTTAGATAATAAGCTTAGAACAATCTCCTTGATAGCATCTATTACTCTGACAGCCAACACTGATATCCCAGTAGCAACCTGCCCACGTGGTGCCCAAATCTGGGTTTCTAGTACCATTCTCCAATAAAGGACTACCTGCAGAAATGACTAATTCTAAGACTAGAGAAGGAAATACACATGATATTCCTGGACCATCTTCTAGTGTCAGAAAGTTAGAACGTGCTAAAAACAAACAAAAACTCCACAATAACCCAAGTGTGTCAAAGGAACACAAGGACCAACTGTGTGAAAGAGCTCCCAACAGGGGCTCCTGGGTGGCTCAGTCAGTTGAGCGTCCAACTCTTGGTTTCAGCTCAGGTCGTGATCTCAAGGTTGTGAGATCTAGCCCTGCCACAGGCTCTGCGCTTAGTGCAGAGTCTGCTTCAGATTCTCTCCATCTCCCTCTGCCCCTCTCCCCTGTGCTTGCACACTCTCTCTCTCTCTCAAATAAATAATCTTACAAAAAAAAGAGAAAGAACTCCCAATGGCCAATGCTGGAACAATTTGAGCAATAAAATAAATAACAGTAATATTGGATTTTAACCTACAGACTAAAATAAATATCCATGAGTACACACTGATAAAAATTTTTGAATAAATAGGGAGAATAGATCAATATTCTTATGTAGAAGAATTCCAAATAATTTATGTAGCTCTTTCACACATAAGGAGATAGAAGATAACTCCTCATTCTTTAAGTGTCAGCTGTAAGCAGCAACTTTCTTCCCAAGAGCGAAGTTTGGAAAGGAAGGAAAAAAAAGAGTAACTTAGTAGTGGAAAATTTGAAGAATACTACCTCAAACCAGGTGATCTTGGTCAACATTGATAGTGACAAGTTATCCTGATCGTGTTTACCCTTGATCTGATGTGATAAGAATGGCATCTCACCTCTGTGGATTTCCCCCCCCAAACCCATAACCCAGTCTAATCATGAGAAAAACTCCCAGCTGAGGGACATCCTACCAACTACTGACCAGCTCTCCTCAAAACTGTCAACTAAAAACACGAAAAGCCTGAAAAACTGTCACAACCAAGAGGAGCCTAAGGAGATGTGACAACTAAATGTATTGTGATACCCGGGTGAGATCCTGGGACAGAAAAAGAACGTTAGAGGAAAACTGGGGAAATCTTAATAAATTATAGACTTTAGTTAATATTAATGTATCAATATTGGTTCATGAGTTATAATAAATGTAATACGCTTACATAAGATGTTAATAGGAGAAACTAACTATGGGGTATACAGGAACTCTCCACAGAATCTTCAAAATGATTCTGTAACTCTAAAACTGTCCTAAGATGAAAAGGCTATTTTAAAAAACAATAAAACATTCTTGTTTGAATCTGCTATATACTTGCAAAAGTGAGATTGATCCTAGGCAGAAACAAACATAAAAAAGTTGTATGAAATGCCAAATTGACCACCTAAATTCTTGCTCCAGAACACAGTTAGTCTAAGCTTGGCATCCCTATCTCAGCACCCTTCCCTAACAGGGCTTGTTGTTAGCAGTTATCAGACTCTTCTCTCCATTCCATATTACTATCCCGTACACCAGCCCTCAGCAAGTTAATCTGATAAGCAAATCTACATTAACAGAAAAAGGTAAAAGAATAATTGTCAGTTAACATAGCAATGTGTCAACTGTGGTCATCTGGAGGCAAGACACTCTCATCCCTTATTGATTCTCATAGTGGAGTTGTCAGACAAGAGAGGCGAGGGGTGGGTTCAGCAGCAGATGCATATCAAGATAGGTGGTGCTTGGTCTCTGTTCCCTTATGTATAGCTGTGCACCTAAAGTAGGTCCACCTTTCTGGAAAGGCAGTGGGAAGGCAGTCACCAGATTTCCCATAATACAGAGGATCAGCCAGTAAGAATTTCTAGAAATAGCCATGAAAAAGACTAAATTACTAGTCTTCAGCAGATGGTGTCATAGACCATTCCTATGTTATGGACTTTAGTCTACCTGGGAGATCACTGCTGGGTGTGTGCTTTCTATCAAGTTCTTCTATGAAATCATATCATTTTCTACTTCAACTATAAGGCCTATGAAAAAACAGCCTCATGGATGAGCATCATATTAATATACTAGGGAGAAACGGTATTCAAAGGACTCTATGAAATACCAGGGCTGAATTACACTGGCTTTTGTGAAGCAGGCATACCTCATCCATTTCATCTCTAGCTAGTTATTCCAGTAGCTGCCTCTTAAAAAATCATTTAAATCAAACCACACTTCCCTTTACAGACAGACGAAATCACTTGCAGCTAATCCATCTCCTACTTTATTGCCCATAGAAATGAAGAACAGGTTGCACAAGCACGATGGCTGGGAGACAGCAGTCATCCGTTTCCTTATAGTATACAAGTTTGATCGTGTTTGCCTAATTATCCCATTAACCTGTACCTAAAGATCCAATTACTCCAGCTGTGGGTGATTGAATAAAGGGCAATTGCAACAGATACCAGGCAGGAGACATGTGCATACCTCATCTGTAAAGTTTGTAATTGCTGGCTCAGTCTTTCACCAAGAAATTCCTAGGGCAGCATAGATAACTGAAGTGTTTTCAAAGTGCAGTTTCTAAACTGGTAAATATTCATTTAAATTCTAAATGTTTATTATGAATCAAAGTACTCCTCCTTCTTAAGTTCACATGGTGCTATTCCCAACATTTTCCTCAAAGGATTTATAAAAATCGAGCCTACCAAACCAGATTCTAAGTATTGTTCCTCCAATTCAGGTAGATGTCATCAGATAAATAGAGGTCTCTAATTCAAGATAGGGATGCATGAACCAATGACCTAGGCTTTCTTTGGGTGTGATTAAATATGTGTAAATTATTCATTAAAGCATCATTTTCCTATAAAAAATTCTATATTAAATAGCTAGCATCAACATTTAGTTATGGTTTCTGACCTCAAATGGACCCTCAATGCTGGCCACAAATCCTTACATTTTTTTCCAGTTAGGTCCCCCACAGAAACTCACAAGCTTTTTGTCCCCTCATCTTAAATATCAAATCCTACCATCTCTACCATCCGTCTGAGCAGGTGAGTTCCTCCAACCTCATAGTGAAGTAGACATCATCATCCAAAGGCCACAACATGGCCTTCAACCACACCCAATGTCTCCTCCTTGCACTTTTCATCAAAGACTAATTCATACCTAAATCTCAATCTCTCTTATCTTCCCAGAGACCTCTTTACTCCATTGATTATCTTCTCATTCCTCTATCTTCTGCCACTACTTCTCCCTCTCTATTGGCTTCTTCCCATTAACATTTATATCTGTTCAAGACATTGCTATCTTTAAAAGGAATTGTTCTGCTGACATTCTCCCCCAGCAATTTCATTATCACTCTCTTCCTTTTTAGAACCAAACTTCCTACATGGGCACACCTCCTGATGGCTCAATCCACTCTAATGGAGTTCTGCTTATGCAGCTCCACCAAAATGGATCTTGTTGTGGTCACCAGTTGATCTCCATGTTCATAAATCAATAGTTGTTAATAATGATTTTGCCTCTAACTATTGATCATTACCTTTCTCTCCTCTTTTCTTGGCTTACGTGACTCTTCATTTTTATTCCTCCTTCTTTTATGTCTCCTCTTGTCATTTACCTGTTCTTCCAAGATATCCACATGGCACAGTCCCTCACTTTCTTAAGGTTATTATTCACATTTTACCTACCCAATAAAGCTTTCTTTCATCACCTTATTTAAAATTGCAAATTTCCAACAGAAAAAAACAAGTGTTGATGATGATGTGGAGAAATTGGAACACTTGTACACTATTTGTGGGAAAGTAAAATGGTATAGCCACTATGGAAAACAGTATGGAGGTTTCTCAAAAAATAAAAATAGAATTACCATATGATGCAGCAATTCCACTCCTGGGGATCTTGAAAGCGGGGACTAAAACATATTTGTACACCCACATTCACAGCAGTATTGTTCACAATAGCCAAAAGGTGGGAAGCACCCCAAATGTGCATTGTTGGTTGAACAGACAAACAAAACATGGTATATCCATATGATGGAATATTATTCAGCCTTAAAGGTAAGGAAATTTTGACAGAGGTTACAACATGGATAAACCTAGAGGATATTATGCTAAAATAAGCCAGTCACAAAAAGATAAATACTGTATGATTCCACTTAAATCAGGTATCTAGAGTAGTCAAGTTTATAGAGACAGAAAGTAGAATGGTGATTACCAGGGGTTGGGGGAGAGAAGAATGGGGAGTTGTTGCTTAATGGATATAGAGCTTCCATTTTTTCAAGATGAAATGAGTTCTGGAAATTGGTTGCATGACAGTGTGAATGTACTTGACACTACTGAACTGCATAAAAATGGTCAAGATGGTAAGTTTTATATTATGTATCTTTTGCAATGACTAAAAATTTAAAAATTATAGATTTCCCATTCCTGCTCTTCTTTTCTCCATAGCATCTATTACAACTGATATGTATTTTACTTGTATATTTTATTGTCTGTCTCTCCCCACTAGAATGTAAACTACATGAGGGCAGGGATTTTCATGTTTGGTATACTGATATATCTCCATTGCCTGAAACAATGTCTTGCATATATTAGGTGTTAAAGTATTTTTTGAATTTTGAATGATTTAATAAATTTTGTTGGACTTTTTCCTGTGCTTTCCCTAAATGTCAATTCAGTTCTGTCACATGTCCTCTCAACATCTCAATCTGTTTAATCTCTATGGGAGATCGCATTCATTTTAATTACTAACTACAAGTTCATACTTCTAAAAAAATGTACCTACAGTTTGGATTTCTCTTCTGGGATTCATACCTTTATGCCTACTAAATATCTACATTTGGCTGATGTCCCACTCACCTCAAAGTCAATAGCTCTAAAACAAAGCACTTCTTCTCTCTCAAATCAGCTCCCCTTTGTGTGTTTTTTTGCAAAAAATTTACTCAGCTTCCCAGACAGCAACCTGACATTCATCATCGACTCCTCATTCTTCCTATTTTCCACATAAAATCACATGAAAGCCTATAATTTATACCTCTAATTATTAATTGAATCTGTTCATTTGAGTTGTTTCAAGTTTTGAGCTATTGCTGGTAAGGCTGCTATGAAATTCTTTTGCATTTCTTTTTGATGAATAAATAAATGAATTTTTGAGGATATATAAATAAGAAAAGAATTTCTTGGTCATTAGATATCTATATATTTGGTTTTTGTAGCTATGATGGATTTCCAACATGTTGGTACCAAATTACACTCCCTCCAACACTATATGGGAACTCTAATTGGTCTATATCATTTCAACATTTGGTATCATCAGTCTTTTTAATTTTTGCTATTCTGGTAGGTATATAATAGTATCACTTTGTAGTTTTACTTGTACTTCCCCGAATAACTAATAATATCAAGCAACTTTTGATATGTTTTGGGACCATTTTCATATCTTCTTTTGTAAAGTGCTTGTTCAAATTTTGCCCATTTTTTTATAGAGTGTGACTTGTATTTTCCTTAATGATTTACAGAAGTTTTTAAATATTCTAGATGCAAATTATTTATGGAGTATATGAATACTAATATAGTCTCCCCTTCTATTGTTGCTTTTTCACTCTTAATGATGGATTTAATGAATAAGGGTTCTTAATTCTAGTGTAATCCATTTATCAATTTTTCTTTTATTGTCAGATTTGTTGTGTACTGTTGAATAAAATTTTGATTATCCTAAAATCTTGAAGATATTCTCTTGTTTTATCATCTAGAACCTTTATGTCTTTCTTTTCCATATACATCTACAATCTACCTAGAATTCTTTTTTTATATATGGTGTGAGGAAGGGGTAAAGTTTATTTTTTCCATATAAATAAGCAGTTGTCCCCATTTTTTTCTAGGATTTATCCTCAGATTATGTTGACTTCCATTTTTTTCTAACTTTACACAAATATCAAATTGTCATACTACTAGCTTTATAATAAATTTGACAACTGGCAATATAATTCTTTCAGATATGTTGTTTTTATTTAAAATTATTTTGGTTATTCTTGGTTCTTTGGAATTCTGAATAAACTTTAGAATCAGCTTATAAATTTCTATAAGAGCTTGCTTGTATTTTGCTTGTTGTTGCATTAAGTCTATAGACCAATGTGTGGAAATTTGACATACTTCAATACTGAGTTTCCTAATCCATGAGTATGGTATATTCCCTAATTTATTAGGTATTTTTAAATATATATCAATAATGTTTTATAGTTTTCTGTGTAGAATTTTGAACATCTTTCAATAGATTTATTCCTTGTATTTGACATATCTTTGTTATGATATCTTTGTTTAAAAAAAAAAAAACATTTTTTTTCTTGACTTACTGTACTGATACTTACAGCAAAATGTTGAATAGAAGTTGTGGTATCAGACATCCTTGCGTCTAATTCCAGAATAGTTTTCTTGAATGGAAAACCCTCACAGAGGATAAGATTGAGTGCATCTTGAAGCATATCCCTTTTCTCTAGGATATTAAAACCTCAAATCCTGGATATCTTGATAACTCTCTAATACCTTCATACAGATAATTTTTTCTATTTTATCCAGCTTGCCTAGCTGTTCTTGGCAAGAAATTCGGCCAAACATAAGCTACTCCACAATTACTGGAAGCAAGAATATTAATAAGGGCTTTTGACACTGCTTTACTCCGAAAGAAACCATGCCTCATCTTGCCTTTCTGGACATTTTAAACACAGGCTGGAGAGAATTTTCCATTAAAAATATATGGCAATTGTTTTGCACCATTTTAAATTTCAGTTTAATTTATATCAATAAGTAAATCCCCCTGAATTTCTGTGAAGAAATTTTGCCAAGAATTGGCTCATAAGATATCTAAAAATCTGTATCCCATGTTCCATCCATGAACACAGAGCAGGTTTTCTCTTTTTTGTCTTTTTTTTTTTTTTTTTTCCTGAGAGAGATAGAGGACAGGGGTGAGGAGGGGCAGAGGGAGAGGGAGAGAGAGACTCTTAAGCAGCCTCCACCCTCAGTGTGGAGCCTAACATGGGGCTCAATCTCGATAAGCCAATCAAGAGTCTGAAACTTAACTGTGCCACCCAGGCGCCCCATAGAGCAGGTTTTAAAGATTGCTGTACATTTTTTATTGAATCTGATAGCAAGGAAGTACACATTCATTCTATTTTTATTATCACCAGTATTATAAAATGTTTACTGTCTTGGATAAGTTATACTTCACAAATTGAAAATAAAGCTAGCCCATAGTGGTTTTAATAAAAAAGAAAGAAAGAAAAAGAAAATGCTCCTACATTAAGCCTGAATCCTTTGCTATAATCAAAGCATCCTTTGGTGCTCATTGATCTCCCACCTCTTAAAAGATATATAATACTTTGAGCAGAATTTTAAAATGATTTTCTAGGAATTGCCTGACTCCCTGTATGAAAGGAATAATAGGCAGTGGTGCGTCTGGCGGTAACATTACTAGATTTTGTTAATCTACTTCTTCAAACAGCCCCGACATCCACATATGTACATATCCACAAAGTACATGAACCTTATCCAGATCAATTATGCACAGAAGATGGAGAGAATAAAATATGGTATCATATAGTATAAACTCAAAAGTGATGTATATTCATATAACACTTGAGTTTACAAGGCAGCTTCACACATTGTAATTGAATTGTTTTTTTACAATTACCCTATAAGATATATTTGACAATAATAATAACTAACATTGTTTCAGTACAGTGTCCTTCTACTACAACATGTGTTTTTATAATACCGGTTGCTCTTAGGCAATTTGTAAGTACAGGAACAACGTCATTATAACATGGTAGTATTTCTGTTGGTTCTAGTTCCTAGGTCATAAATAAGATCTGGAGTAGCAGAATTATAACTATTATCAGAAGGAATGGCACACAAACTAGAAAAGACAAAACAATTGCAAAAAAGAAGAAGAAAGTCGAAAGACTCACTTTACCACATTTCAAAACTTACTATAAAGCCATGGTAACCAAGATGTCATGGTTTTGTTAAAAGCTACGCAAATAGATCAATGGAACAGAATATAGAGGCCAGAAATAGACAAACACAAATATAGAGAAGTGGTTTTGACAAAGAAGCAAAGGCAATTCAATGGAAAAAGTATAGTCTCTTCAACAAATTGTACTGAAACAATTAGGTGTCCATAGACAAAAACATTAACCTCAGCACATACCTTATACCTTATACAGAAATTAACTCAATATAAATCATAGACCTGAATGAAAAATGTAAAACCATAAAAATTCTTTAAAAAAGTATAGGAGAAAACCGGCATGACTTAGGATTTGGAGATGAATTTTTAATACAACATCATAAACCCAATCCTTAAACTTAAAAAAAAAAAAAAAAAGAATAAATTAGGGTGCCTGGGTGGCTCAGTTGGTTAAGCATCTGCCTTTGGCTCAGCTCATGATCCCAGGGTCCTGGGATCAAGCCCCACATCAGGCTCACTGCTCAGCAGGGAGTCTGCCTCTCCCTCTGCCTTCCACTCCGCCTGCTTGTACTCTCTCTCTCTCTGGCAAATAAATAAATTAAATCTTTTTTTAAAAATGACAAATTATATTTTATTAATATTTAAAACTTCTGCTCTTTAAAAGACACTGTTAAGAGAATGAAAAGGCAAGCCACAGAATGGGAGAAATATTTGCCAATCACATATCTTATAAATAACTTGTATCCCAAATATATAAATAATTTCTAAACATAACAATAAGAAAACAAAAAGCACAGTTAAAAACAGGCAAAAGATTTAAACACAGATTCACCAAAATCTGGCAACTACATGGGCACGTAAGCCTTTGAAAGATTCTCACCATCATTTGTCACTAGGAAATTGAAAGTTAAAATCACAATAAGATCCAATCTACATATATTAGAATAGCTAAAATACTTTTTAAAAACCTTACAATATCACATGCTGAGGATACAGAGCAACAAGGACTCTCATCACTGCTGGTGAGAAAGCAAAGTAGTACAGCCATTTTGGAAGAGAGTTTAGCAGTTTATTATAAAGTGAAACATAGATTTACCATTTGATCCAGTAATTGTGCTCCTAGGTACTTACTGAAGTGAAATAGAAGCTTGTGTTCACAGAAAAACCTGTATGTGATGTTCTCTGCAGCTTTATTCATAATTACCCAGAACTGGAAGCAATCAAGATGTCCTTCAACTGATGAATACATAAACAAGCTGTTACATCAATACAATAGGATACTATTCAATAATAAAAAGCTATTGATTCACACGACATAGGCAGCTCTGAAATGCATTTTGCGAAGTAAGAAAGTCAGATCCAAAAAGCTACATATTATCTGACTACATCAGAAAAAAAGCAAAACTAAAGGGATGGAAAACATATCAGCGATTTTCAGAGCTTAGGGAAATAGGAAATGACAGCTTAAAAGGGAGGCAGAAGGAAATTTTTATGGTAATGGAACTGTTCTCCACGGTCCTGGGGTTGTAGCCCAAACCATTCACCAAAACCCATGGAAACATACATCACCAAGAGTGAACATTAAACATGCACATTAAAAACAAAATCAAACAGGATGTCAGGGGGATCCCAGGATGGAATGTAGAGTATGACAAATGGATCTGCATCACAAATGTATAAATAACCTCATTGGAGTGGTGGGGAAAAAAGGGGCTGACCTATGTAAGTAACTTTGAAAACAGTGCTTGACTAGAAATTATAAGGTTAAGTACAGACATAAGAAACAGCACATAACCACTGTACTCTAGTTGATACATTTTTTTCTCATGATGAAATGAATGAATAATTCTGAAACTGTCTAAAATATGTACTGGGAGTCAAACAGATTAGTAAATGGATAGTGGATGGCGAGAGCCAGGTTTCTCATTGTCAGAGAGGGAAGTTACAGATCATCAAGGGGTAGGAGGGAACGAGAATGAACCATGTGGTAATGAATTAGAGTCAGGGACATAAACTCATGTTTAGTTTACTATATATACAGATGATAGATACAGAGATAATTAGGGATATAATAGACATCCAGATATATCATAACTCTGATAAAAAGGCCTAGAAGGAATGATACCCCAGTAGCAATGAAAACACCCGGTACCCAAATCTTGGTTTCTATGTCCTATTCTGCAATGACAGGAACCAGAGCTTCTTAGAGGAATGATTTATTCCAGGATTGTAACAGTAATATTAAAGTTGAGCCCGGAGATCTTTGAGGGTGAGAAAGGAAGTGCTCAAAAAAAAAATAGGGCCATGTCAAGGGACACAGAAGCCAACCTAAAAGTGCCCCCAATGGCCAAAGCTGAAAGAATCTGAGCAAAGAAATAAGTTATGCAATATGGCATTATAACTCAAAAGATAAATACAGGTGAATCCATACTGACATAAATAAATAATTGAATAAATAACTAATGGAGGTAAAGACCTAAATTTTCCTTATAAAAGGATTCCAAATGATATATGGAATGAAGCTTAATTTCCCCCTCCTCCTGACTGTGGGCTGGAATTAGTGACTCACCTCCAAAGGAGAGAGTAGGTCAAGTTACAGTGGAGAAACCTACGAACACCAGCTTGTTACATGGGTAACATTATCCCCCCCAGCACCCCGCAACCCCCCCAACACCCCCCCACCATGATGTGATAAGAAGGGCTCCTCACCTTGTGATATTCTTCCCCCAAACCTAGAACCACTGTCTAAGCATGACAAAAACAGCAGAAAACTCAACTGAGGACATTCTGCAAAATACCTGACCGGTTCCTCTTAAAAATTCCAAAGCAGTGAAAAACAGAAAGTCTGTGAAATTATCACAGGCCAGAAGAGCTAAGGACACATGAAGACTAAACGCAGTGTGCTAACCTGGATTGGCTCCTGAAACAGAGAAGGACAGTAGTGGAAAGACTGCAGAAATCTGAATAAACTATAAAGTTCAGTCAATTATAAAGTACCAATCTCGGCATCTTGATTATGACAAGCTTATCATGGTAATGTAAAATGTTAACATTAGGGGAAACTGGGTAAGGGGTTTGGAAATTCTGATTATCTCTACGACTTTACTGTAAATCCAAAATCATTCCAAAAGAACATAGTTATTTTAAAATACCCTAGGTGTAGTTTAAAAAATAGGAAATTAAAAAATTCAACTGGACATAAATGTTATTAATGTTTTGATGTTAATTGAGTATAATTTAGGATTTGCCTTGTCTTGTAAATTTTTTTAATTTTGAAAACATGAGTCTTCCCCTCTAAATGGCACGAAATCATGTTGGTGTATTATACTGGGGTTTACATTGATTAATAAATATGCGAAACTTGAAAAACTACATAAATAAATAAAAACATGAGAAAATAATACTTTTAATTTTATATTTACTCTGAATTTTATCTTGGATGAAAATGCAATTTGGGAGACTTAAAATGCATTTAGCTTATTACTCTGGATAGAAGACATTATATAAAGTTCTTGATTATAAAGGCAAACAAAACATTTTTGGAGAGAGAAAATGGTCAGTGCCAGGGCTTACAACCTCCTGCTTCTCTGCCTGAGATCTTTCTTTAGCACCATGGGATCTTGCTCAGTCAGTGCACAGAAAAGCCCAAAGCATGAGGAATTTAATACTCTCAGAGACAATCAGCAACTAAAGAGGGTCAACGTCAGTGAATAAAGTCCCCCAGCTTTCCTGTCTCACTGTGTACAATTCTTGGATGTGGACTGCACTAATGAGGGGCACTAATGAAAATGCATTCAGGTTAATCAGCTATTATTAGAAAGAGAAATAATTTCAGAAATGGTTCAGAGGAAAATAAACTAATCAACCTCCAAACGTGCTTTTGGCATAGAAAACTAATTTCCTGTAATTGTACTACATATTAAAGAGAAATAACTTTATCATGAACATGTATAAAGGCAAAAGTGGGGGTGTTGTTTTTTGTTTTGTTTTGTTTTTTTAGTGAAAGATATGCTTCCAAGGGGGACTCAGTCCCAGCTGTCCAGGGTGATAGGCTGTTCTCAGTTACCTACTTTTTGGCTTTTTCGCCTCTCCTGTCTCAATTTCCTTGCTCTGTCCCTTCCCAGGATAACCTCCTAAACAAGTTACCTACACCAAAGTCCTTTCCTCAGGCTTGCTTCTGTGGGGAAACATCATTGCACACGCAAGAGAACACTCAGATATGTGCAGCAATAAAATTCAGCGAACTCTGCTCTGTTGCTAATTTTTAACCATACTAAAGCCCAATGACACCTTTATTTGTAATTCTGATGGTGCGTTTTTCAAGGTAGGAAAATAGAACATATTTTATTTTTTATTTATTTATTTTTTAAAGATTTTATTTATTTATTTGAGACAGAGAGAATGAGAGAGAGAGAGAGAGCACATGAGAGGGGGGAGGGTCAGAGGGAGAAGCAGGCTCCCTGCCGAGCAGGGAGCCTGATGAGGGACTCGATCTAGGGACTCCAGGATCATGACCTGAGCCAAAGGCAGTCGCTTAACCAACTGAGCCACCCAGGCGCCCCAGAACATATTTTATTTAGTGCATTTGTTAGCTACATATGTAACTTTAAAAATATTTAGGGATCAAGCCCCACATCGGGCTCCCTGCTCAGCGGGAAGCCTGCTTATCCCTCTCCCACTCCCCCTGCTTGTGTTCCTGCTCTTGCTAACTCTCTCTCTCTGTCAAATAAATAAATAAAATCTTAAAAAAAAAAAAAATTTAGATATACAATGGGTAGGCTTTCTACCCCAAGCTCCAAAATGTATGAGACAGAACTGTCACCTGGAAACACTAAGTCATGTCTAGGGTTCTGACTATTGAGCCTCTTTACCTGTCTACAGGTGAGGAAGCATTCAAGGCCCTTCCAAAATTATAGATTGGAGTTTTATTTTTTTTTTTTTAATTTGAATATGGGGGGGAAATTGGAGGGGGAAACGAACCATGAGAGATGATGGACTCTGAAAAACAAACTGAGGGTTCTAGAGGGGAAGTGGGTGGGAGGATAGGTTAGCCTGGTGATGGGTATTAAAGAGGGCACATTCTGCATGGAGCACTGGGTGTTATGCACAAACAATGAATCGTGGAACACTACATCCAAAACTAATGATGTAATGTATGGTGATTAACACAACAATAAAAAAGTGTCTGTGCAACAACACAAAAAATAAAAAAATCAGAGTTAGGAGTGGAAGATTTGGATTATAAAAAAAAAATTTAGCAGTAGTTCTCATTGGAAGAATAAACCTAGGAGTCTTAGTCTGGTCATCAAAAGAGGGAAGTAATCTGCTGTGTCCTCTCCTAGGAACCAATGGCAGTTGGGTCAGCATTCTCTGTCTCATAGCAAAGAAACGTCTGGAGAATCCCACGTCTCTCTCCAGTGGCAGTGCCCTACATCTATCAGGAAAAATGTACTGGGTTATCTGTTTCGAGGAGGTAATGAAGTTCTGGCTTACTGGCTAGTGTTTCACTAATAACACACCCCCTTCAAGCTTTGTGTCTTTAAAAGAAAAAAAATGGCATTGTACTCTAAGCCAGAGTTTTCTAGGAGCACCTGGGTGGCTCAGTCAGTTAAGCATCTACCTTCGGCTCAGGTCATGATCCTGGGTTCTGGGATTGAGTCCTTATTAGGCTCCATGCTCAGCGGGGAGCCTGCTTCTTCCTCTGCCTGCCACCATCCCCCTGCTTGTGCTCTCTCTCTCTCTGATAAATAAATAAATAAAATCTTAAAAAAAAAAAAAAGAAAGAGCTTTCTATCTACAACCATTTCATTCATTCATTCATCCATTCATACTATATAGACATAAATTCTTATATATTTCTCTTTTATTCATTGGGTGACAATCCACTACATTACTGGTTTGGGTGCTCTAATCATGCAAGGCTTAGGCAATGGAACAGCTCTAGTGTTATTTTGACATATTCCCATCTTTCTCAAGAAACTCCATGCTTTCTTGTTCCACGAGACAGTCTAAGTTTATCTATCTTGCAGTCTCCTACCCCCAGCCCTGGATTCAGCCATTCTTCAAGAATCCAGGCTCCAGGCGCCTGGGTGGCTCAGTTGGTCAAGCGACTGCCTTCAGCTCAGGTCATGATTCTGGAGTCCCTGGATCGAGTCCCGCATCGGGCTCCCTGCTCGGCAGGGAGTCTGCTTTGCCCTCTGACCCTATCCCCTCTCATGTGTTCTCTCTCATTCTCTCTCTCTCAAATAAATAAATAAAATCTTTAAAAAAAAAAAAAAAAGAATCCAGGCTCCTTGTAGTGGAAATTAGTATTCAGAGCTAATTAATAAAGATGGAATCATGGAATTAGAAAATCATGATTTGGCAAATGCTGTAGTAACAACTGCTTCAGACAAGAATCATCAGTGGATGTTAAAAACCACTGGTGAAAGTCTGATGAGGGATATTTACATAGCTTCAGAGTATCTCCCCACAAAATACTTACTAATGACCGAAAAAAAAATAGTATAACTTTAAAATAACACTAATAGGGGTGCCTGGGTGGTGCAGTTAGTTAAGTGTCCAACTCTGGGTTTCGGCTCAGGTCATGATCTCATGGGTTGTGGGGTTGAGCCCCCAGCCCCCCACCCCCCTGCACTCCCACACCCCGCCCCACCCCACATCAGGCCCTGCACTCAGCCGGGAGTCTGCTTAAGACTTTCTCTCCCTCTCCTTCTATCTCTCCTCCTGCTCACTCTCAGAATCTCTCTCTCTAAGATAAATATCTTTAAAAATATTTAAAAAACAAAGTAACACTAATAATAACAGAAGAAACCTGTTAGACACCATCTTAACGAAACAATAAAAAGTATCATCATCGAGTCATGGTTCAAAATGACCTCATGAGCCCCCTGATACGGTGTGCTGAGAGCACAGTCTCACTTTGGTGATAAACTTGCAGAAATACATAATCTAAGTCTAATAATGAGGAAACACAAAGACAAACTGAAAGATATTCTTACAAAATTACTGGTCCAAACTCTGAAAATATACCAAGGTTATGAAAAGCAAACAAAAATCAAGGAATAAAGTGGACAAGACAGAGTATGTAATGCAACTTGTGGTTGAATCCTGGCCAAAATTTTTTTTCCCATAAAAGGCATAAATGAGACAATGGCTAAAATTTGAATAAAGTTTAGATATTAGTATATTATCAATGTGTTATGATTTTCACAGTTGTACTGTGGCTATGTAAGTAAACATGATTCTTTTTTTTTTTTTAAGATTTTATTTATTTGACAAAGAAAGAAAGCGAAAGAGTACAAGTAGGAGGAGCAACAGAAGGAGAGGGAGAAATGCAGGGCTCGATCCCAGGACTCTGGGATCATGACCGGAGCTGAAGGCAGACGCCTAACCAACGAACCACCCAGGTGTCCCCCCTTTTTTTATTTTATTTTTTAAAAGATTAACATGTCTCTTTCTTAGCTAATGTGCACTAAGATGTTTGGTGATAAAGGGCATCATGTCTACTACTTACTATGAAATGGTTCAAAAAATAGTATATATGTTTGTGTTATATCTGTGTACACACACATAAGAATAGGAGGAGAAAGAGGAAGAGAGACAAGGTAACAAAGATGTGATAAAATGTCAACAATTGGTATATCTTAGTGAGGGATACATGGGAGTGTTTTGTACTATGTTTGCAACTGGTCTCTAAGTTTGAAATTATTTCAAAATAAAAAGTTACAAAAGATAACACAAAAATAAACTCAAAATGGATTAAACACCTAATGTGAGACCTGAAACCATAAAAATCCTAGAAGAGAGCACAGGAAATTATGTCTCTAACATGGGTGGTAGTAACATTTTTCTAGATATATCTCTTGAGACAAAGGAAATAAAGGCAAAGATAAACTATTGAGACTACATCAGAATAAAAAGTTTCTTCCCAGTGAAGGAAACAATCAACAAAACTAAACAACAACCTACTGAAGAGAAGATATTTGCAAATGATATATCCAATAAGAGGTTAATACCTAAAATATATAAAGAACTTACACAATTCGACACCCAAAAAGCAAATAATCCAATTTAAAATGGGCAGAAGACATGAACAGACATTTCTCCAAAGAAGACACCCAGATGACCAACAGATACATGAAGAGATGCTCAACATCACTTATCATCAGGGAAATAGGAATCAAAACCACAATGAGATATCACCTCACAGCTGTCAGGATGGCTAAAACCAAAACACAAGAAATAACAACTGTTGGTATGGATGTGAAGAAAAAGGAAGCCTCTTGCACTATTGGTGGGAATGTAAACCGATGCAGCCACTGTGGAAAACAGTACAGAGGCTCCTCAAAAAGGTAAAAATAGGGAGCAAGATGGCGGAGGAGTAAGAGACCTGGATTTCGTCTGGTCTCAGGAATTCAGCTGGAGAGGGATCGAACCATTCTGAACACCTACAAACTCAACAGGAGATCGAAGAAAAGAAGAGCAACAACTCTCTCATCGGAAAAGCGACCACTTTCTGGAAGGTAGGACGTGCGGAGAAGGGAATCCGCGGCGATATTCGGGAGGATAGACGGCGGGGGAGGGGCCTCCGTCGGCCGCTTCTGGCAAGTGATCGAGCCGCGGAGCACAAATCGGAACTTTTAAAAGTCTGCTCCACCGAGGGACGTCACTCTGGTGGCTAAGCGGGGGGTGGAACCCTCCGGGACAGTGTGGTCTCGGGACCCTCGGGGTCACAGAAAGACTGGGGGTGCCTGAGTGCGGCAGAGCTCCCAGGTATCGGAGCAGGGAAGCCGGCTGCAGAGACGGAGCCGAGGCGCGGGCTCTCAGCTCAGGGTGGCCATAAACCGTGATCCGCGGCCCAGTCGGGCCCCTGCTCCTCCAGCAGGGACCCAACAAGCGGCAGATCCGGGGAGACTCACCTTCCTCCCCCAGGAGGAGCCGCGCGGGAGGGCACCGCGGGGATCTGCTGGGTTTGGAGACTCCACCCGGGGTCGGGCGCCAGAGATAGAAACGCGCGGTCACAGGCCGGGGGAGCACGGAGTGCGGCCGGAGACCGGGGAGACGGGAGTGACTGACGGCTTTTCTCTGGGGGCGCACTGAGGAGCGGGCCCCGAGTTCTCGGCTCCTCCGGGGCAGAGATTGGGAGGCCACGATTTTCACTCTTGGCCTCCAAACTGTACAGAAAGCTTGCAGGGAACAAAAGCTCCCAAGAGCAGATACTTAGTCCGGCCAGGCAAGGGCGGGGCAATTCCGCCTCCGGCAGAGACATTTGGGAACCACGGCAACAGGCCCCTCCCCCAGAAGATCAGCGAGAACAGCCAGCCAAGACCAAGTTTACCGATCAATGAGAACGGCAGAACTCCAGTGCTAGGGGAATACTGCACATAGAATCCATGGCTTTTTTACCATGATTCTTTAGTCTTTCAAAGTTAATTTTTTTAACTGTCTTTTTGTCTTTTTATTTCTTTTTGAATTTTTCTTTTTCCCTTTTTCAACCAACATCTTATCAATCCCTTTTTTTAAAAAAAAATTTTTATTTCTCATTTTTAGAGTCATATTCTATCCCTTCATAGTAGTTACCCATATTTTTGGCTTATATATATGTAAGTTGTTCTCTCTTTAAAATTTTGAGATAGTTTCTTCTAACAGATTAAAATATACCCTAAATCTCTAGTATATGGTGTTTTCTATTCCCCTGCCTGATCACATCCTCTCCCTTTTTTTTTCTTTTTCTTTTTTCTTTTTTTAAATCCTCTTCTTTCTTTTTTCAAACAACTTCTTATCAATTCCTTTTATAACATTTTTTATAATTTCCATTTTTACAGTCATATTCCATCCCTTCATCATATCAACCCTTATTTTTGTACATATATAAGTTTTTCTTTCTTTAAAATTTTGGGAGGCACTTTCTTCTAAAAGACCAAAATACACCCCAAATCTAGTGTGTGGCACTGATCTATATACCAGCCTGATCATATTTGATCACATTCTGGTTTTTTTGTTGTTGTTGTTGTTTTGTTTTGTTTGTTTTTGTTTTTATCTTTAAATTTTTCTTTTTCTTTTTTTTCTTTTTCTTTTTCCTCTCTTTCCCTTTCTTATCCCACTGCTTCAGGTCTTTTCTGATTTGTTTAGAGTATATTTTCTGGGGACGTTGTTACTCTGCTAGCATTTTGTTCTCTCATTAATCTATCCTCCTCTGCACAAAATGACAAGACGGAAAAAATCACCTCAACAAAAAGAACAAGAGGTAGTACCGACTGCCAGGGACCTACTCAATACGGACATTAGTACGATGTCAGATCTAGAGTTCAGAATCATCACTTTAAAGATACTAGCT
>NW_023270709.1:20182731-20297334 GCF_011800145.1 Mirounga leonina | reverse complement strand
TGGTGGTGGGTATTGAGGAGGGCACATTCTGCATGGAGCACTGGGTGTTATGCACAAACAATGAATCATGGAACACTTCATCTAAAACTAATGATGTAATGTATGGGGATTAACATAAGAATAAAAAATAAATAAATAAATAAAAATAAAAAAGGTAAAAATAGAACTACCCTACAATCTGGTAATCACACTACTGAGTACCCAAAAAATACAAAAACACTAATTCAAAGGGATACTTGCATCCCTATGTTTATAGCAACATTATTTAACCAAATTATGGAAGCAGCTCAAGTGTCCATCGACAGATGAATGGATAAAGATGTGATATGTATACATATATATAATGGAATATTACTCAGCCATAAAAAGAATAGAATCTTGCCATTTGCAACAACATGGATGGAGCTAGAGAGCATAATGCTAAGTAAAATAAGTCAAAGACAGATACCATGTGATTTCACTCATATGTGGAATTTAAGAAACAAAACAAGCAAAGGGGAAAAAAGAGAAACCAAGAAACAGACTCTTAACTATAGAGAACAAATTGATGGTTATCAGAGGGGAAATGGGTAGGGGGGATGAATCAGATAGGTGATGGGGATTAAGTGCACTTGTCATGATGAGCACCAGGTGATGTACGTAAGCATTGAATCATTATATCATACACCTAAAACTAATATAACACTGTATGTTAGCCATACTGGAATTAAAATAAAATTAAGTTTTAAAAAAAGTAACAAAGATGAAATAATATTGGTGGTGCCAAAACTAAAGTCTGTGTCAAGAATCCCCGGGAGAGGGCGCCTGGGTGGCTCAGTTGGTTAAGCGACTGCCTTCGGCTCAGGTCATGGTCCTGGAGTCCTGGGATCGAGTCCCGCATGGAGCCTGCTTCTGCCTCTGACCCTCCCCCCCTCATGTGCTTGCTCTCTCTCATTCTCTCTGTCTCAAATAAATAAATAAAATCTTTAAAAAAAAAAAAAAAAAAAAAGAATCCCCGGGAGGCCTGGAGGAACTAGCCTAATACAAAGTCTCAGAGAATGAGCACTGTTAACTCAAATATCTCACTGGGCAGGTCTTTCATAAAGACCACTATGAGGAAAATAAGCCTACAGTTGGGCAACATGGGGGTACCCCTTCTACCACACTCAACAAAGTGGGAGAAATGGCATTTGTTTTCATGTACCTTGACCCATGATAAATTTAATGCCTTTTCCCATTAAATCACCCTCCTTGCTTGAAATTGAGTTTCAAGATTTTCAGGTTCCTAATCCTATAGCATTTGAATGTATCTGAATGAACTTTTCATGTGGAAATAAAATACCAACTTCTTGAATCATGTTTAAAAGGTGTATTGGGGAAAATGATTTATAATCTCAGCCCATAAAGTATTTTTATTCACATTATACAAGCAATTTTCTCAGCCCTAATAACTTTGTGGGCATGTGATAAATTCTGGGGATACATAACAGATAGCCCTCTAAGAATTTATGCAGGAGCCAAGACAGAGCCCTGATAAGTACTAATTTGAGTTAATCAACTATTATTAGAAAGGAAAGTATTTTCAGAAATGCATCAGAAGGAAATAAATGGAGCAACCTCTAAACATGCTTTTGGCATAGAAATTTAATTTCCTGTATTCAAGTGGAACAGCTTCTTTGGGCAAAGAAAGCAAAATTGGGGTTTTGGTTTTGGTTTTGTTTTTTTTTCTTTTTGAGTTGAACATGTTCCTTGTTTCTAAGAATATCAGTGGTCAGGGTCATCAGATTGAGCCCCACGCCACCCTCATGTTCAGCAGGTAGTCTGCTTGAGATTCTATCTCTCCCTCTGCCCTTCCCTGCTCATGCTCTCTCTCTTTCCCCAAAAAACTATACACACACACACACACACACATATATCTCCCTGGTGTGTGTGTATATAAGTGTGTGTGTGTGTGTGTGTCTCAGTGCTATCTCCTACAAACAATCATAAAAACTTCATAGTGGTGAGACAGTCCCTCAAAGACTCAAAGCCTAGATAGATTTGCACAGCCTTTACATGTTGGACAGGGAAGGAATCAGAACACGTCTGCCATTTTGTTGTATTTCCACTTTTATTTACTTTGATATTAGCCATAGGATTTCTGGGCATAGGCCTGATGGTTTCTTCAACCATTTTCTTTTTTTTTTTTTTCCTAGTTTTATGTATGTATGTATGTATGTATGTATGTATGTATGTATTTATTTATTTATTTATTTATTTTTTGCAAGAGTGATCTTTTTTAAATTTTATTATGTTATGTTAATCACCATACATTACATCATTAGTTTTAGATGAAGTGTTCCATGATTCATTGTTTGTGCATAACACCCAGTGCTCCATTCAACACATGCCCTCTTTAATACCCATCACCAGGCTAACCCATCCCCCCACCCCCCTCCCCTCTAGAACCCTCAGTTTGTTTTTCAGAGTCCGTAGTCTCTCATGGTTCATCTCTTCAACCATTTTCTGAGAAAAGAAAGCAGCTCTGAAATTTCCAGGCTTGCGGGAAGCATTAATAAATCAGATGGCAAAGGCAATGCATTTAAAACGCTCATTACCTCTCCCTTTCTCAGCCATCATGGTGGGTGTGGTTGACTGTTCCCCACCATGTCTTCTCACAAGACTTTCAGGATCAAGCCATTCCTGGCCAAGAAACAAAAGCAGAATCATCCCGTTCCCCCCGTGGATTCAGGTGAAAACTGGTAATAAAATCACATGCAGCTCCAAGAGGAGACATTAGAGAACCAAGCTGGGTCTATGAGGGATCACACAGGAGGTGGCCCCCATGTTTATGCTGCATGATGGTCACATGCTCATATCACTCTGTAAACATCACTACTATCTAAACAATAGACACATTTTATCAGAACAATGATTATTCTCTGTTACTATGCTTCTGTACCAGTAGGTTGGTTCAGTAACAAATATGTGAGACCTCTTGTTTGAAAAAATAATAAAAAATAAAATAAAGTTAGTCATTAAGTGTTCTTTGCTCAAAGACAGGGAGGTTTGAGGGACGCCTGGGTGGCTCAGTCAGTTAAGTATCTACCTGTGGCTCGGGAGTCGTGCGCTGGGCTCATTGCTCTGCAGGGAGCCTACTTCTCCCTCTGCCTGCCACTCCCACCCTGCTTGTGCTCTCAATCTCTCTCTCTCTGACAAATAAATAAATAAAATATTTTTTAAAAAAGAGAGGGAGGTCTGAAACTGCATTCTCAACTGTGAATTCCCTAAGACTAAATTGTGCAATGGTTCTCACCTGAAGCTCTGAGAACAAGGCCATTTTAGACCATTTTCTCTTGAAACTATTTTGGGCCATTCTGCTCTTATATTGTCTTTGTCTAACTAGCTTCTCATTCTATTCCTGTAATGATTAAATTTTTCCTATCGCTGCCTATTGCATAGCTTTGCTCCTGTTACCATTAAATTTGTTTTTCGCTCTTGAACAAAATCCCAAGTAGTACCATTTTATTCTGTTTCACATTTGTTACAATAAAAAGATTGATTTACACTACTGTATCTTACTCAGTGATTTTACTAGTAGTAGGATCTGAATCATTAAAATATTAGTATTATCAGCAATTGTTGTCAATGGAAAATGGGAGCCTGTTCTTAAAAAGCACCTGCTCTTTAAAAAAGCAGCATTGCCATGGGGTGCCTGGGTGGCTCAGTTGGTTAAGCATCTGCCTTCGGCTTGGGTCATGATCCTGGAGTCCTGGCATCGAGCCTTGCATTGGGCTCCATGCTCAGCATGGAGTCTACCTCTCTGTCTCTCTCTCCCTCTGCTCCCCACCCCCCAACTTATGCTCTCTCTCAAATAGATAAAATCTTCTTTAAAAAAATTAAAATTAAAAAAATAAAAGCATTGCCTATTTAAAGACTGAAACCACATTTCCCATCTCAATGAATCTGTTCAAACATATTCCTCCTGAAAATTGGCATCATTCACATCTCATAGTTTAAAATTTGACTCTAATGAGGGTACATCAGGGCATTTCCAGGTTTGCTACCATATTGAGTCGATGCTCTATTAATGTTCTTTTCAGGGGCCTTGAGTGGGAGATAGGATCCTTTGCCTAAAGCAATGGTCTTAGATTGGGAGGGGGTTAAAAAATGATTTTGTCTGCTTGTCACAACTGGGGGAGAGTTGCTACTGGCATCTAGTGGATAGAGGCCAGGGATGATGCAAAATTCTCTCGATACACAGAACAGCCCCCCGCCCCCACCCCAGCAAGAATTATCCTGCCCAAAATGTCAGTAGTGTTGAGGTTGTTGGTGCAAAATGAACAAACCTTTTAGAATCCCTAAAAGTAAGGAAAGAGAGCTTTATTCAAGCCCCAGTTAGGACAACTGCCTGGGAAACATACTCTTCACTGGAAAGAAAGTGCTCCAGAGAATGAGCTATTTTTACAGTATAATATACTTTTTATATCTTATAAAGGCTCAAAAGATTATAGATTAGCATATAGGCAGGAATCACAAAATTTAATGTCAAGGAATGCAGGGAGTAAGAGCATTGATCCATATCTTAAGGTCAAGATGGTTTTCCTTTAGGCTACTCATTTACAAAGCAGGTGCATGATGGATGCTTGGTGGACCATAAATCGGGCTTTTAGTTTAAATGAAGTTTATGTGTAGTCATGCTGACTTAGAAAGAAATCTAAAATGACTTCCCTTATATCTCAGGCCTTTAAAGAGTATTTTCCTCTCATCAAGGTTGAGAAACTCTGCTCTAAAGATACTTATGTTGGAGAGATCCATAAAACTCTCTGGCAATGGAGAGTCAAAATGCTACAGGTTGAGGGAATATATACTAAAAAGAAACAAAGTATAATTAGCTGCTCTAATTCTACCTATTTAGCCCCACCCATTTGTTGACAGAAACTTGCAAAAGTCAGCACATGTATAATGGCAACCACAGGCCATTTGCATAGGTTGATATACCAGCACACCATGTCTTTATCAAAGCCCAGGTATCCACAGAGGATTACAGAAGTCATATATATTCTCAAAGTTTTACACAAGCTGCCTGTTTGGAAAACTACCCTGCTCTTTCTGAGATTAGTCTGGAAGAAACTCACTGGCCTGAGAAAAATCTCAGGACACCACCTCCTAACACTGTTAGGAGAAACACCCAACAATGGAAGCTTCATAGTTATGTGGAAAATATAGAGAAGCTTCTCTTTGACAAATATAGACATCTAGCCTGTACTTCATTTCTTCTACCTAAAGCCATAAAAGAATAGTTGACATTTATTTAGAAACTGACTGGTGAACTATTGGGTATTATTCTACGAAGGACTCCAGGTATTCTGTTGGCTGGTGCCCAGCTATTTAACAGACTGTAGCATTCAGTGCAACACTGTGACAAGCAAGCCCGGGCATGTTTTTATTTGTATTCATGTTACTTGAATAAGATTCAACTACTGTCACTTTCATTAATTAATGTGAAACTCATTAGTCCTGGTGCTATTATTAGAAATGTTCCCCTTCTGAGGCATTCAAACAATGCACTATCTCATTGCTGCTACTCATTTCCGAGTCATCACAGCAGATGACAGGGGGATAAAGGAGTAGAGTACCAGGTTCCCGATGGGTCTGTTCTGTTTTCAAAATATTTCCCACAAATTCCTATCTCCTGGGATTTCTTACGTCCTTCCTCGGTGACCACTGGGCACACAGAGAAGTGGGCTTAGCCCAGTGGAAAGCACAAAAGTGGCTTTCTCTACAGAAACAATGAAAGCGTCGTTGATGGTGATGTTTAATTAAGAACCTTAACCTCAACTATGTAGTCGAATGAGTCTTAGAGTTCAAATAAAATGTAAAAATGCAACCCTTCCTTTTGATAAAAAGCACAATAGGAAATAGCACATATTGTTTACCAAATACCTCTAGAGAATAAACAACTCACTTTTTACTTTGGGCATTAAAAAAAATTGTCCACTCTAAGTATCTTTGTCTCATCCAGGGAAATAATCAGAACTTTAAATTCTTATCCAATAGGGGGGCACCCGGGCGGCTCAGTGGGTTAAGCACCTGGCTCTTGGTTTTGACTCAGGTAGTGATCTCAGGGTCATGAGATCGAGTCCCACATCGGGCTCTGCGCTCAGCACGGAATCTGCTTCAGATTCTCTCTCCCTATCTCTCCTGCTCTCTCTCTCAGATAAATGAATAAAATCCAATAAATAAATAAATAGATCAATGTTAAATGAATTCCTATCCAGTGTAACTTTCAGGTATGTAGGATGAATAAGCTCTAGAGATCTGCTATACAACATCATGCCTGGGGTTAATAATACTGCATTGTGCACTTAAACATTTGTTAGGAGGGTCAGTCTCATGTTAAATGATCTTACCAATATTTTTAAAAAGTATATTCACCCTCCCATAGCTCAGGCCCCCTTCAGGCTGAGAAACTGATGATGAAGTCAGAGGCACGTTGGTTCCATTCTTACCTAACCCTAACCCTAGTTCTAGACCTTCCCCTCCATCAATCACTACGTCTTGTTTCTAGACCTCCAGGGGACAGACTGCAATCCAGCGGCTGAAATGCAAGAGGGGACAGTTATGCCCAGGCAAATGAGAGGCAGTGGACCCTCCAGAAATGCACAAAACTGCCCAAAAGACAGACTCACTTGGACATTGGCCATGTCCAGGTGGTACCAACAGCAGATCACAGGGGTACCAGGCAGATAAGACTCTGCTCTTTCCTTTAATTCCTTTATTATCCCCTCCAAAGCCAGAGGCGTCAAAAATCACAGCCAAGAAGTATTGAAGAAATGACCCTACCCTTTCTCTGTTCTGTAGAATGCTAGCCTGGGTCAGGCCCAAAGTGGGCAAGGTTTACCTGGATACACATTTGAAGTCTTGATTAATATTCTGGACTGGACCGGAGTTGTGTGATTATTAGATCAGACTGAAGTTTTAATCTCCAAACAAGGGACCATTTGTTTATCATCTGAGAGGCAAGACCTGCCTAAGGGTTCATCTAGGGGCAGGAAGAGAACTAATCCACAGAGCGTGCTTGCAGGAACTGGAGATGCAGTGTGAAGGGAGAAGTATGCTGTTTTCTGCTTATACTCAACAGGGCCACAATTATTCACCAAACCAGTTACACTTCTATTTCATTTTTGGTGGAGTGCCTGCCATCCCAAAATGAAAGCATATCCCCTCTTCATTTGCACTCCCTCATCAATATCTCCCCAAACACCTTTTCACAGAACAGTTCCTTTAGAAACCCACAATGATCTGTCTTTATTCTGTCTTTATAATAGTAAGGGCAGGCTGAAAGCTAAGAACTCCAATGCACTAAGCGGATGGACACCGTGTAAGTACAGAACTGGGAAGTCAAAGCTATCTATATGCTTGTTCTGGATTAACTGTATTTACTATAGGGAGTTGGCTAACCAAGCACTAAGACATCACTTACTCAGGTTGACCATGTTACAGGAAGGAAACGGGATCAGCTAAAGAAAGATGCTTGCCAGAGTGTGCCCAGTGGGTGTTTTCCACTAGGACCCAGGCCTCGGGTTTCCTATCCTAATAACCTTGCTTCTGCCCACCTCTAGTCCTTTATTTGCACCACTGATGTTTCTCTTCTCTTGCTTCTTGCCAGGAGTTCAGCCTCAACCATGCTACATACAATCAGATATAGAGCGCCCTGATGCAGAAATAAATAGATCTATGTGTGCTTCCTTTCCCATGGTTTTGACAACTAATATTTTCAACCCATCATAATGGAGATGTGTTTGCCAAGGGAAAACTCTCTGTTCAAAACTCACAGAGCCCTTGTGCTCAATCCACCACCATTAGAATAGCACAAAGTGCATTAGGCTGCCATTTAAGACACGGTACAAGAGACAGACATGTATCATATGATCTCACTGATATGAGGAATTCTTAATCTCAGGAAACAAACTGAGCGTTGCTGGAGTGGGGGGTGGGGTGGGAGGGATGGGGTGACTGGGTGATAGACACTGGGGAGGGTATGTGCTCTGGTAAGCACTGTGAATTGTGCAAGACTGTTGAATCTCAGATCTGTACCTCTGAAACAAATAATGCAATATATGTTAAGAAAAAAAAAAGAAGAAGAAGAAGAAGAAGAATGTAGCAGGAGGGGAAGAATGAATGGGGGGAAATCGGAGGGGCATACACGAACCATGAGAGATGATGGACTCTGAAAAACAAACTGAGGGTTCTAGAGGGGAGGGGGGTGGGAGGATGGGTTAGCCTGGTGGTGGGTATTGAGGAGGGCACATTCTGCATGGAGCACTGGGTGTTATGCACAAACAATGAATCATGGAACACTTCATCTAAAACTAATGATGTAATGTATGGGGATTAACATAAGAATAAAAAAAATAAAGAAAAAAAAAGAAGATAGCAGGAGGGGAAGAATGAAGGGGGGAAATCAGAGGGGGAGACGAACCATGAGAGACGATGGACTCTGAAAAACAAACTGAAGGTTCTAGAGGGGAGTGGAGTGGGAGGGTGGGTTAGCCTGGTGGTGGGTATTGAGGAGGGCACGTTCTGCATGGAGCACTGGGTGTTATGCACAAACAATGAATCATGGAACACTACATCTAAAACTAATGATGTAATGTATGGGGATTAACATAAGAATAAAAAAAAAAGAAAGATACATCTATATATCTATATAAACTAAACATGTCTTTGAACATCTAAGTCTTAATATTTTCACCCATAATATCTTGGGCTGCTCAAATAGGGGAAAAAAAGAATAAAATAAACACTTTCCTTTTTAAAATGAAAAAAAAAAAAAGACACGGTACATGATGTGCACATATGATCATTTCTGCACTGGGTATACCATAAATCTCGCCAAATTAGACTTACTTAGTGCCAAGTTGATAGGTATTGCCAACTGCTCTCTCACCCTGGAAAATTATGGGATTTTTTTTTTTTCCTGCTGAAAGAAAGCACTCATAAGCAGAACCGCAAACACCTGCATCCCGTTCTTGGCCTGCCTCTTGCCTTGAGAACTGCTTTGCTCGGCCTGTAATACCTGTGCATGCTTCAAGGACCGTGGGCTCTATGGACATTATAATATCCATCCTACCTGCCTTTTTTTGGAAAAATTAAAAATACAACCTGCTTAGAGGAGAAATCATTTCTTTCAAATAATTGAACATCTGGGGATTTTAGTGGGGCATTTGGCACCTTTAACATCTTCAAACAGAATGCCTTCTCCCAGTTTATTACTGAAATAATATGCACAGCAATTTATAAAGTGATAACAGAGAAGCTATTATGCTTGGAGACAGAACCCTTGACTGGATAAGTAAGTAGACCTGAGTTAGGTGCAATGTCAGTCTTCCTACTCTTTAATACTGTAAGCCACTGATCTCTTGGACATCTTTAAATTTTCATGTATTTGGACTGGGGCCATTTGGTTCAGGTAGCCTTGTTAAAAAGGGATTTTCAGGTCTTTGCTGTGTTACAGCCCTGCCAAGTTAGAAAAACTCAAGACAAGGTCAATGTCTAGGACTCTCTTGTATTAAATCAGCAAGTAAGCTTATATGCATTGCAGATTCCTTGCCCATGAGATCTCTTGTCTAAAGCAATCTGCTGAAAGGTGATAGGGTTGAAGCATGGGCTAGACAACATGCATATGGCAGAGAGTTTGTAATATTCTAAGTGGCATCAACAGAGTCCCCCTGGGTCGAGATAGGAACAGCACTGGTAAATCAATAGTTTAATCCATCTGAGACAAGACTATTTATCAAAACTCTTTCTTATTAAACAGAATTCTGCTAAACAAAATCCTTTGCTGACTTAGTTGGCAGGAGCCATCTTGTATCATACGGCAGATCCTACCCACACTAAAACAGTAATCAACAGCTATAATCCCCCATATTTCTGTTCCGACAGAAGGTTTGCTAAACAGACCAAGTGTTTCCCTTATGCTTAGGCACATGGCTATTAAGTAAATTCTGACAAATTGAATTGTAATTATGGAAGATTTGGAGAGCAATGACATTATTCAAATATTAATTCATAACTGAAATCATTAAATCACATGCAACATTCAAACAATTTTGCTGAAATCTTTAACTCATCTGTACCTTTAAAAGAAAAATGTCTTTATATGATGCTTGGTCAAATATACAGAGAGAGAAATTTTTTAAACAGTCTTTGTATTGAAACCTACCTGGTTTTTATTATAAGCAAATGAAAAACAAAGAGATGAAACCATCAATAGGTTCTTTTTGGGTTCTAAAATACTCTGTAAAGGGAATGAAAAACAAAACCATTTGTTTTAATATATTGGAAACCTTCCCTAAACTTTCACCTTCTCTAAACAATGAAAGAGAGTCTGAGAGAGATACCAAAGAAAATCCTCCCTGGTGACCTTCTATACCAAGAACAAGGGTCAGCAGCAGACTTCATAGTAGACTCATCTCCTCACATGTCACAGCATGTCCCACTCTCGATGCCCACAGCAGGGAGCTACAAACCCTACTGAGGGATGGGATTGTTGTACCTTCTCCAAGGTGTCTCTCTACAGACAGGAAAACAACCATAGCCACCCCCATAATTCTACTTTTGGGAAAACTATTCTCTGTGGTTCCTACCTCATCCTTACAGTTTCCACCCAATAAATATTTCTCAACATGTGCAAAGGACACACGGTTTCCAGGACACTGGGAAACTGAAGGTGGGTGTGTTTGCTCAGGGGCACTTGAACACTAACTCTGCACTTGCCACCTACATGAGAAGATGGGTGTCCCAATAAGGCCCCTGGTTCAAGGATTAGAAGAGCATGATGTCTTAAAATACCCTTTTAAATGGAAGGCAGATGATTAATATAAACTTATCAACATGGAGATATTAAAGATATAAGGACAATAGATAGAAATTCATCTTCTCTCTCAATCCTGAAGGAATTTTTTTACCTGCTTAGAATGTGTCAGCAACTAGGCAATGTGGAGACAGAGGAACAGCCTTAGTCACAGGATAAGCTGCAGGTGTCCAGCCTCCTTGCTCATGGGAAGCTCTGTAGCCTTGGCTAAACAAGCCAAGTATCCTTAGCATTTTATGCTAAGTGTGTATGTTTGTGGTCATGGCTCTCTCTTCAACCCATAAACCATCTGCCTTGCAGCAGTAGGTTATACTTAAGAACACTAGAAGGAAAACTGGTCCAACAGCCTCATGCATCCTTGAAAGAGGGGTGTTAAAGACAAGAGAGATTCTTTCATTGTGTGAGGCTGTGAAATTGACCAAATGAGCTCTTTCTCAGAGTATGTTCTACTGTAGCCAAAAGTATTTGTTGCCTCCAAAGAGTACAGGGGCCTTGGCTCGATGTATGGTGCCCTGAAGAGAGCTCTGTTCACAACACTAGAGTCAAATTGAATTTCTCGGGCAAGTGTGATTGGTCTTATCACCTTCAACTATGTGTGTCCTAGGACGGACCTAGAGTCACAGTTCAGGAACTATCCAGATGGGAGACTAATTGAAAAGAAATAATGTGAGAATTTCAAATTTGTCTGCCCAGCCTGTTAGAACAGAGTTCTAGAATTAGAAAGAGGACCCTGCTATCACTTCATATCTCCACTGTTAGCACAAGAGGTTCCAGCTGCTAATGCTTGTCCATGCCCTGGTATTCCTAATCTCTTAGACACTTCTGCATCCTGAGCTCAAACTGGAGCATTCCAGCAGTCACTGAGCACCCACAGCTGGGCGAACCCTAGCACACTGTCAACAGATTCCCAGGTCTTGATAACATTGTATGACCAGTTTCCTCCATTTTCTGGGCCTAGATCCTAAAACAAGCAGAGGAATCAGTGGTCATTGCCAGTTCAGCAGTCAATGTCATGATGATGCACCCTTGCATTCATGCAATATGTCACCATCTACAAAGTGTGCTCATGAACATTTTCTTGTCGGTTCATCACAAAAATTTTATGAAATGGGTATTATTATCTCTACATTATGACTAAGAACCCCAAAGCACAGACTCAGACCCAGGAAATTTGACAACAACCTTGGAGCTCTTTCAACTCCTCTACAACCGCCTCTCACCCTTCAGAAGTCTTTATTTACAAGTAACTTACTACACCGTGGCTTGTGCTTAGTAGAGACATGATTCTAAACTGAATTTTCTCTGGTGAAACTTGGTTGCCCTGGGCTTCCTAGCTCCCTCCGCCCTTAGTCAGCATGTGCTCAGGTGATATAAGCAAATTGATTAAATCAGTATCTTAAGCAAAAACATAATCAAAAGGCAAAAACTTGTTGAGAAAAAAAGTGATCCTTACAATGCACGAGAGGTCATCCAACATTTACACTGGTAGCAGGTGTAGAAAAGATGAGATTCCTTCCATGAGAGTATCTACCTCCAAAACATCTCCTCCTAGCATTTGTGCACAAAACAATTCAGCCATTGATCATGCGCTGAGAAACTTCTGAGTGCTGTGCACTCAGAGGTATAAGGGTGAATGTGACACAGTTCCTGCAACCAAAGATCTGTAGTCTACTAATCAGGCACTTAGTGTGGAGTAAAGGAGAGCTTGCATACGAGGGACAAGCCCAAGGACTATAGGTGCAAACAGAAGCCTCCCCTACCAGTCTTTGAGGGTCAAGGAAGAAATGCCCCCAACAAGCCACGTCTGAGACAGAAAAGATAAGTAGTAATGAATGTGGAAGGCAGCTATGCTCACCACTATACCACCAACGCAGTAGTAATGAATGTGGAATGGGGAAGAGGAAGTGGGAAGCTGAAATTCTTTCGGCTTGGTTAAGACTCTGTGGCCCCGGTATTTCTCTCTTGGGGCACTCCAGCTTTTACCAGCCTGCTTTTGGATTCCCATTCTACAAACTAGAAAAGGCTTGTTCAGAGAATTTGAGAGGCTTTTCCAAGGTTACAACGCTAGAAAAGGAGAAATCCAAGAACTATGGTTTTAGGGAAGAAAGAACATGGACTGGAAGTTAGGCAACTGGAATTCTATTCTGTCACCAAATCCCTGTGCCACATTCCACAGGTCATTGAACAGCTATGCTCCACTTCCCTTATCTGTAACGTAAGAGGATTTAACCGAGATGACCTCTAAAGTTTCTGAGTTTCGGTCTGAGAAAGTTAAATCTCTCTTGTCTCCAACTCAGATCAATTAAAGTTCAAGAAAGTCCTGCAAAGTAAAGAGAAACCATGAACAATTAATAATAATCATTGTGTATGTAGAAGGCCACTCCTCTCCTGGACATACAGAGAAGGGGCGATAAACCACACTATATCTCTAAAGCATAATAGAATCTTTGACGATAAATGTGCCATTTTGGACTAACCAGTCTTTTGGATTAACAGAAAATTGCAAAATGACACTTTGACAGTATTTCACCTCAGTGGCTGGTTGGGGATCAGGTCTATTAAGTGATTTTAATGGCTACTTTTCATAAAATTATGTTTGTATTTCCTAGTTATTGTGCAGGCTGTGGGAAAGCCCACTCTCTAAGTGTAATGAATAAGGCATTCAAGTTTCCTTGGGAAAAAACTCACAGACTCAGGGAAAGAAATTATTTAAACACATAAAAATGAAAGAAGGCAGAAAGTGAACTGTTTAAGAATGTTTACGAAGTGCTGAGTTTTCAGACTTCTACTAGAGATAATTTGTTAAGGCTAAAATCTTGGCGTGAAATATTTTTTAGTGATAAAAAGCATCTCTAACAGAGTTTTCAATTTAGTGTTTTTGTTTTTTTACCACTGCCTGCTTTAGAGAAATTCATTTTGGATATATCTTGAAATTTAAAAAGGTAAAGTCATCTTATTTTGACAGTCACTTCCACTGGTATAATAGGCGTCAGGATATTTTTCATGTATATGACCACTGTTGAACCTCATATCATGTACACCAGGTAGTGTGTTAGTTTCCTCCTGTAACAAATGACCACAAACTAGGTGGCTTAAGACAACAGAATATTATACTCTCCTAGTTCTGGAGGATCAAAAGCCAAAATCAAGATGTCAGCAGGGCCATGCTCCCTCTGGGACTCTGGGCAGAACACTTCCTTGAGTGTTTGTAGCTTTCAAGGGGTGGCCTCCAATCCTTGCTGTTTCTTGGCTCACAGACAGATCACGCCGATCTCTGCCTTCTCTCTGTCTCTGTGTCCAAATGTCTCCCTTCTTATACAAAAAGCAGTTAAACTCAATTAGTGCCCACCCTAATGGCCTCATCTTAACTCAATTACATCTTCAAAGACCCTACTTCCAAATAATGTCCCATTCACAGTTCCATAGATAACAGTTTCAATATATCTTTTTGGAGGTTACAAGGTAACTCATGATAGATTGCCTTGGCGTGGTTTTTATTTCCATGTTGTAGCTAAGGAAACTAAGACCTGGAGCACCCATGTGGCTTCTCTAAGGTCATACAGAATATGGCAGAATAAACACCAAGGATCCCATCTTTAAACAGTTAAACCAGCCTTATTCTAGCAAAGGAGTATTATGGTCGTCGATAATGATTTGCCTAGAATCCAAACTTATATGATTCATTCATCTAGACAGCTGTCTTGCCACAAGTCCAAATTGCTTGAGTCTCTTAAAGGATGCTTGGTACATTCTTGGTTATTACCTATCAAAATCAAATCCAATCACCTTAGGGTGTAATCGTACCTCATTATATAACTTTGATAGGGAAAATAGTTTCCTTTCTGAAATAGATTTCATAGTGTCTGCTTTCAGCTAACTTAGGTGCAGAAATAATAGGCCATTCTTTAACTGCTTCCATTCATAACCCCAAACATTCTTTGGCTGCTGTAAATGGTGCTGAAATAAACCTGGAATATTCGGTGGTAAATGGAACATGCTGGAACCTTTCTCTTAAGTGTGTATGCCAAGAAATACTTCATTTGGGGTCATGGGATAAAAGGAACAAAATTAAAACAGATTCTTCAAGTGCCAGCATATGTGTCCCAAGGAAACTGAGCCATGCCCGCTTCTCAACCCTCTGTCCTATTTGTCAACTGTGTCCCCTAGCTAGACAACAGACTTCTTTTCATAGTCAGCCTGCTCCACACTGGGGTGGCATTTATTTACTGCTGTGTTGGTCCAGCTGTGGAAAAAGGATATGGGCCAGGGTACAAGGCATAAATTAAACCATCCCTTGGCCTTTCTTCTCTAACTCATGTGATTGTTTTTTAATAAGAATCTATTTGCGGGGAATTCTCACGGATCCCCTTTGCAAGACCAACTGCCTATTGGTTGAATGAATGATTTCTGATTGTATGGAGCTTCCCTGGGATCACTAATGTTCTAACCTAGAGATACAGGCAGGAGAAAGAGGGTCGGATGATCTACAAGACAGGAATGGTAAAGGTCAGTAAAGACAACGAAAAACTCAAACTCTTAATTGTGATAAATAGCCTTTATTTCATTCATTTATTATACTGAGTGTCTACTACGTATCAGGCACTATTCTGGTACTGCAGATGCAGTGCTGAATGAAGGGGACAAGGCCCTCCCTTTATCATGGTAGACACTTCCCCTTCCAAAGACATATTATAATGGCCCATACACTCTGTGCCTTCTGTTCCCGGGAGCTCAGGTAAATTGTTTACAAAGTGAGAGAAAGGGATAAATCATTTTTAAGTCTTCCTCCATTCCCACCCCCCATCAGCTGCTCTTCTACCCCACCCCCACATGCCAGACCCAACAAACTAGTGTGCATACCTGGAGCTGACATTAAAGATTCCTCCAGAATGCAGAAATTACAGGAGGGATGAATCTTTTGGAGATCAAAGTTCCAGAGTCAACACAAACTGAAGCACAACACACGTATAGAGAGTCCCCTCCTTCAGGAGAAACAGCAAGCACCAGACTAGTATTTCTTGACCACTAGAACAATATTAGCTGCGGTGCTCGCATTGCTTAGAAATAACAGTAATGCATAAATACTTGCTACATACATGAATGACCCTCCAATCCTAACATTCAATGATATTATGGCATTGCATGACCTAGCTATTCAAAGGAAAGATTTCTTTCAACCAAAAAAAATAAATAAATCTTTCTCATCTGAAATTTGTTTCTTTGTTACCTTGTGAAATAAAAGATCACACTGTTTTGCTATTCGCTAGAATTCCACAAGGAACTGTGTCAATCTTTTTCATCACTAGAACCTCAGACTTAGGACAGCGTCTGGCGCTTAGAAAATATTGGCAGAATGAATGAATGAATGACAACAAATGAAAAAACTGTCATTCACCAACAACATCCTGAAGGCAGCTTGATGCAGCCCCGGGAGTCATTACAGCATCCTCTTCCAGAAGGCCAAACACTTTTAAACAATTTTAAATATTTATTTAAACAAAGAGTTTAAGTGATTTTGCCACTTGCCTTGCTCTTCCTTTCCTTTTCCCCTTTCCCTCTTACCTGCGCAGTGGAGGATCCCACGTCCCCATGCCTTCCCAGCACAGTCTGCAGGACCCTTCCCCAGCACCTGCAAAGCCAGCCCGGGAACCTGGGCAAACTCAGAGGCAGCCTGCAGCCATTGTCTGGGCCATGTACTTAGAGAGTTCCCAGTCCTGGGGCACCTGGGTGGCTCAGTCAGTTAAGTGTCTGCCTTCAGCTCGGGTCATGATCCTGGGATTGAGCCCCGCATCAGGCTCCCCACTCCCCACTCTGCTTCTCCCTCTCCCTCTACCCTTCCCCCCTGCTCGTGCTCACTCTTTCCCTCTCAAATAAATAAAATCTTAAAAAAAAAAAGTTCCCAGTCCTCAATTTCCTGCTGACCAATATAAGACCTTTTTATTAAAAACACTGGTTTTAAACCCCTCCTGCACCCATGAAATAACAAGGTACAAAAAGAAACAGAATGAATGATGCTAGATCCATTAAGGATTTGGGGAAACACTATTTAAACAATGAGGAATTAATTTGTAGTCGAAAGTCTAATAATATGCTCAAAAGGGGTTCAAAGGCATTTTTTTTTTTCAGTGTATTTTCTTGTTTCCATAAGGGTCCTAGCGTGGACTCATCTGCAATGCCCCTCGTCTAGTATGAAGATCCCATTATACTTCTTACATATCACAAGATGTGGAATCCAGAGAAAGTTCCATTTAAAATCCTATGCCTGGTCATTGCAGAAATCTTCAAGGCATCCATTTGCAGTTATGCAGCACTTAACGATTTATTCAAGAGCCTGCTCTGTAACTATCAATACAATCAGACTAATTTTTAAGGCTCAAAAACCTGTGGTTAAAAGTGAGACCTCATTGGCCGTATTGCCTTCATGGATTCTATTCCTCAGGAATGGAGGCTTTTTAAATTCTGCTTCTGTATCTTTAGGAGCATCTGCCTTGATGCAAGGCTATCCCAACTGCAAATGGAAATTCCCCAGCTTGCTTGTCTGTACTGAAATCTAGATGACCACCAGAACAAATAAAAAAGATGGTACCATTTGTCACACTGACAACTAGATATAGAACACGGTTTTTTCCATAGCAAAGTAACATCGACAAGAAAGTGAAGACTGAACTTGATTTGCAGATAGAGAAAACAAAAGTACAAACTACCAAAATAATTATGAAGGCAAAGCATGCAAAGGACTTGGTTATCTACCCTCAATCTTCTATTGTGCTATTGTGCTTCTTTCCACTAGTATTGGCCTTGACAGGATAACTTTCAGTTGTGGCTACTGGGTTGCATGTTAGTTTATCAAGAAACCAAATTCCCACTCAAAATAATGCTGTCTGGGAGCTTTTTGGTGGAAATCACTTAGATTTGGGGATAATACAGACCAAGATTAAAATCCCAGTCTCTTAGTTATTTTCCCTTAGCCATGAATTCAATTCTCAATTCTTTCCTGTTAAATGGGATACACCTACATTCCTGAGTTGCAATGATTAACTGTAAGTGAATAATAACATAAAGCACCTACAATGGTTAATTATCAGTGAATAATAATATTAAGCACCTACTGCATAAGTGCTTGGCTTATAGATGATGCTAAATAAAGAGAATCTATAGTTTTCATATTTTTTATTCGAAATGGTATAACTAGTGATGATAGTGGATAGTGGCTCATTCCAGTTCAGTGAAGAAGGAATTTTTTAAGCAGTACCACTGCCCAAAGATCAGATCAACTGGGTTGCTTATTATGAGGTGGTGATTTCCCCATCATCAAAAGCCTTCAAGCAAAACCTGAATGACCTTTTTTCCAGGCATGATGAATGGGGAATTAGTATAAGGCTTATATCCTAGACCCTTTATATGCTGTTTCTATAATGCCTCGAAGTTCCTGATAGATTCTGGAATAATGAACACATTTTTTCTGATTAATTTTGAAAAGCAAAGATAATGATGTTAGACAAATGAGAAGAAATTTGTCATGAGACATTGAGTTCAGCTTAAATGGTAACTTTGCAAGTCCAAAAAAATTAGTATTCAGATTCATGATTTTTTTTCCAGCAACAGGCTTTAAAAAAATAGAAAGGTCTAAATGTTCCTCAGCCTCTGGCTTTCAGTTGTCTGTTTAAATAGCTCTCACTGTTCTACTTCACCTTTTTCTCTCTAGTTGGGAAGCAGACATGACAAAGGTAGTTAAGCAAGAGCTGTTGATTAGCCCTAGGAAAACATCCATTTACTTCTAATTCATCAGGATATGCCCTAGGAATTCTCTTTTCTCTCTCTCAGCCTTTCAGTTGGCTGAAATTCTCTCTCCCTTCTCCCTACTCTAACCAGAAAGAGAAAAAAAAAAAATCTCTCCTTGTCTCATGCACAGTTTCTGTCTCTTGTCTGAAGACTCAGCATGCTCAGCCCTACAGAAAATTGCCGGCCCTGAGAGAACTTCCCAGGGCAATTTCCTACAAGACTACTCGGTCACCAAATGGAATGAAACCTCGCCCTACTTGCCAAAAGAGTCTTCGTCTTCATTGCATTGCAATGCATGTCCTATTGTCGGATGGTAACTGTATGATCCTAGAGAAGAGCAAAACCTGGGAAGAGGGGGAGGGATGTGGATTCTTAGGGTTTCCATGCAGTGGCCTCAGGATGCTTTCTGAAATCCCTGAAAATGTGTGCAAAATTCCATGGGAGTGTATACTTCGCTGGATGAGATCCCATGGCTTCATCAGATTCTTAGCTCTGCATACAATACCAAAAATACTTAAGGATCAGTCTCTTACAGAAGAAAATATTTGCAAATAATAAGGGTCTAGTATGTGCATTATATAAAGAACTTCTTGCAATGCAGCAAAAAGATAAATAAACCAATTTAAAAATGGGCAGAAGATTTGAATAGACATTTCTCCAAGGAAGATAGCCAAATAAGTACTACGCACATGCAAGGTGACCAATGTCAGTTATTAGGGAACAGCTAAATCAAAACCACAAAGAGATAGGACTTCACATCCACTGAGGTGGCCATGACCCAAAAGACAGACAATAACAAGTGTTGGTGTGGACAGGGAAAAATTGGAATCTGGTTCCTTCTGACTAGTAGGATATTGACTACAAACCGGTGACACAGTTGGAATCTGACAAATTACCAATTTTCAAGAATGGGCATCTAAGAGCACTCTTATAAGCATCTACAGCTACTGGAATGAGAGAAGTAACCGTCAATGAGAAAATCTTAAATTTGGCATCACTGGCACATGATGAAATCCTGAGATTGTGTTTCTAAACTGCCCATCTTCTTCAATCTCACATGAACTAATGATGCCTTCCATCCTGCTGTTGTCATGAAGATTAATGAAACTGCACCCGTCACACAACTTGAGTCTTTGTCTGAAATGTTTCCTGTGATTTTAAGGTAACACTCATATGCTTTTTTTATTTACCAAATAAAATATTAGCTTAAGAATGTGTTTGGCTATATTGCTAAAACTATTGGTCCATTCCAATAAAATTGAGGCACCATGGACAGAAAACTCATTTGAAAACCAAGTGACCCAGTGTTTCGATTATCCATTACTGTGTAGCAAGTTAACCTAAAGTATAGTGGTTTAGGGTAACTATTCCATTTTGCTCATGATTCTGTGGGTCGGGGATTTGGAAAGTGCTTGGCTGAGAGTTCTGTCTCTAATCCATGTGTCATCAGCTGGGGTGGGTTTATTACTAATATGACTGACATTTCAGTGTTCTCTGGCTGTGTATTTGTGTTCTCTCTCTCTCTCTCTCCATGCAACATCTTACTATCCAGGGATCCCCCATGTGGCTTGAGCTGCTCACAGCACTCAAGTCTCAAGGAAGTCACACTTCTGCATGATGCTGGTTTCCAAGACGGAAGAAGCAGAAGCTGCCAGTCAAGATCTATGCCCAGAACTGGCACAGCATCACTCTGTTGGTCAAAGCAGTTAAACAGCCTGCCCAGATTCAGGGGAGAGGGGAAATATACTCCATCTCTTGGTGGAGGACTGGCAAGGTCACATTACAGAACAGCAAGGAGGACAGGAGATGTTCTTGCAGTTGTCTTTGGAAAAAATACAATCTGTTATAGCCAGGTTCTCATCCTGGAAGAACTGCCATCAACATTTTAAAATGGACCCAAGTCACTCCTACTACCTGCAGTTGGTCTCCTTCCTTAGAAAATGCAGGAATTGGGCTAGGGTTCTACTTAGGATCCTTTGGTCGCAAGGAAGAGAGACTTGTTCAATTTATCTTAGGAAGAACAGAATCCTCAGAGGAAAACACAGCAGACTGCCACTAAAACAAGCAAACCCTCAGGCACCAGCTATGCCCCTTAGCCTCTCTTGGAATGCTGGACTGTGTGGTTTTCTTCCCTCAGCCACATGATGTTCTTATAAATCCGATCTAATCATCATTCCTAACCCTTTCTCAGAGGTTCACACTCTGTAGGGTCTACCTGCTTTAACCCCTAGTTAAACAATTACCATCTTTCCTAGTTCCTAGTTCCAGATTAAATTCCACAGAAAATCAATTACTGTCCCCACCCCCCACCCCTTTTAGTCCTTCACATCTTTCTACTGTAGGCAACTGCATAAGCCTCTTGCCACTCCAGGGATTGGTTGCTTTTCTCTGTAAGTTACACCCTTTATGTAATCCACAGTGGCAGAGGATGGCAGAGGACGGGGAAGTTGGTGTTGAATATAAAGATGACATCACCGAGTGTGCACACACGCGCGAGAGCGTGCACGCATGCACACACACACACACACACACAAATGGCCATCTAGAAGGCATGGTGATCCATGAGTAATACAACTAAATAATATCCAAAGTCATTCCAGTTCCAAGTGTGTATGGATTTTGTAAAGGTAATTTCCATTAGCTCCTGCAGTAACACAATAGCCTACTCATTTCACAATGCCTCACAGAGTGTTCTAAAAAAAGGATCTACTGAGCTGCTTCCATTCCCTAGAGAGAAGAAAGAGCGCTCCAGGGACCAGGCCTAATTTCCTATAGCCATTCTATTATCCCAGCTGTATCTATGGTTTCTATTAGCCCTTCTGTGCTATTGATCAGCCTGGTCACAATGAAAGAGCTTTATTGAATTCCAAGTAATGGAAACTCATTACACGGCCTAGATAATTAATTACCAATTCTTTCCTTTTAGTGAAATTGAAACTGGCTGTGGAGAGCGAGCTGAGTGAGCCCAGTAACGCAGCCTGTTTGAAGCTGTATTTAATGTGGATGAGGAACACTCTCTGCTGGCCTTGGAGATGTGTTTGATGTACTGCAGACCCTTGAAATAACCCAAGTACTTTACTTTAAAATAAACCATCTTTTCAAACAGGATCAATTGAAAGGAGGAGGCACTTAAACTATAAAAAGTAAAAAAAAAAAAAAATGCCAATCACACAAGGTTATGAATGGAAAGCATCAATTCACTGGTACTTTTAAAGCAGGTCATCAGTGTTTTTGCAAACCACTGAGTAAATCAGAGGTGGGAAGGGGGGTGTCCATGTCTTTGACCTTGTCTTGCCCCATGTGTCTGCTAGGTGCATTGCCAATGTAATTTTCAAATAGTGAGTTACCAAGCAGACATTAATACCTAACATATGTAGAAAACCGATTACCTCATCAGTGGGTTGGACTGAAGACTGAGGAAGATGATTACTGATAATGGCTGGCAATTTAAAAAAATCATTAAAAAATAAATTTTAAAAATAGCTGGCCTTGATTGAAGGCCTATCACATGTCAGGCACTGTGCTAGGCCTTTTACATATATTATGTCATTTAAATTTTCATAATTCTACCATCTAAGTTATATCAATAGCTATTTTGAAGGTGAGGATAACAAAGTGCAATCAAACTGCCCCAAATCAAAGGGCTAACGTTCCATAAATCCAGATTTAAGTCTGCCTAATTGAAAAAGCCTACTCAATCCATTATGCCATGCAACCTTCCCCAGAATTAGTATGATAAGACAAACCATTTCAAAAATCATTTACAGGAAACAGAGAAAGACTTGTAGTTTATACAGAGATCAAAGTGCAACATGGAATAGACAATTAGGCCTGACGTTAGAAGCCTGAAAGGAAAAACTTCTTTTAACACCATCACAATCCTTCTTCCTGAGACTACAGGTGGCAAGATGGCAATATAACGTTCATTTCTGTTTTTGTAAAACTTGGCCCTAAGATATTTAAAGCCTGTATGACAAGGATAAAAGCTTCGAAATGATAGGTTTCCAAAGCCTTATTCAATCCTCTGTGTTATAAGAGGTGGAGAATTGTGTAACTCCAATTACACTGGATGAACTCGAAGCCAGTTCTTTCTCAGAGAAACACAAGTCAGACTCCACGAACCATTGAACTGGCCTAGACGTTCTTCATTCTCTGCATCAAACTCTATGATAACTATGGCATGTTGAACACATGCAGACAGCATGTGCTATTCCTCTCTCATGCCCTGACCTGCTTCTGCAGCCACCAGTCCTGTTCTCTGCTCACCCAGAGTCACAAGTGTCTGGTCCCAAACCTGCTTGTATTCACTGTACGTGGTACAGTGACTATATATTTAATTTTTTATTACACAAGCCAGTGAAATGAGGAGTATGAAAAATAAGAGTTGTTGGTTGTATTGAAGAAAACAACAAGGTGTGAAGGCTTTGGAATACATGGATATTGTTTAAAATATTGCTGTTGAGTTAGATGTGAGGCAACGGTTAAAGACAAGGATTTATGTAAAAACATACAATCATACAGCACTTAAATTGCTGCACAAATACTTCTAAGGACTCACTCCACTTTAAAGAATATTAAAAATAAAATGGACTAATAAGAGTTTACACAAGTAAGATAATTTAGGTTATCTTATCAGTTGACTTGAACTCATTAAAAAGCCCTTGGCCTTACCTCAAAGCATGTACGTTCTTTCAGTGTAAAATAAAACCCTTACATGAAACAAGTTTTCAATCCCTACAATGACCATATATTTTTTTAATTAATTAACCAGTTACTGATCCAGCTTGTCTGGAGGATTTCTCAATATATCACAGATGTTTACCAAAGGTTTCTTCCAAGGAGGCAAAGTAAGACTTTATATAACACACATTTTGAAAAAATTCCTAACTTCCCCTTTGGACATCTGTCCCTTTTCCTAAAGCTCCAGTCCTTCTTGCAGCTATCTCATATCTGTCTAAACCCCTCAATACTCCTCATTCCTCAGCCATCTGGCTGTCACTGGCTTTCTACCTCCTACTGTCTGTCTCTCACCTTTTCTCATAGACCAGCTGAGGTCCTTCAGCTTTCTCCAGTTCTGCATCCCCACCCATTACCTGCTCAGCTTAAGAAAGACCCAGGAGGCCACCAAAAAATGAAAATAAGGACTCTTCTTTTAAAAATAAAGCAAAAGAAAAGGTTACAGCTGCATATATTTTAATATTTTACCCCCTTTACATTTGAATAATTTCAGCAGACCAACCCTTATTCAGTCTGAGAAAATCTCTCCAACGGACCTTTTACTTGTAAAATATGAAGCAAAGACCCTGTGCTGAGATAAATGTCTCTGGAGAAATTTGTCACCACCAAGCAGCCAGAATTCTGCTTTGATTATGAGGTAAGAAAATTAAAATACTCTGTGGAGGAAGACTAGGTAGTAATTTGGCAGGATGAATTAAGTCATGGGAAGATGGGGACAGGGAGGCACTGACATGGAAGCTTCTTAGTTAGGATATGATTTCCAGTGGTTCCAGTGACATGGGCCAGAAGCTAACAGAACAGTTCTTGAAGGATTTGATGTAGTTCCTGACATAAGCAGAGTTAGGGAGGAAAGGAATATCTACAAGAGGGGGAGAGGGAAACTTTTTAGATATTTTCTAGTTTATATTGGGTGAATAATTGGCCTGAAGTGAGGATGTGATGAAGCAAGCCAAGTAGCTATTTAGGGATCTGCAAGAAGAGTATTCCAGGCAAAAGCCACTCCAAAGTGTGATTGTCCTGAAGCAAAAATAGGCTTGGTATGTTTGAGGAATAACAAGGAAGCCAGGGCAGCAATAGATAAAATCCAAGAATGGGGATAACATAGTACTGTGTGGGCCACTATAAGCCATTTTTACTCTGAAATAATCAAGAAGACTTTAAAGAACTCTAAGACAAATCAAAAGTCCATATAAAACTGAATATTATGGAAGTGAATAGACATGATGTTCATTTTTCCATTATTCAAACGCTTACTATGTGCAAAGTAAGAACTACAAAATGAAAGTGATGCCCAGGTATTTTCAGACAAAAGTCTCACTTGTACAAATGAAAGACAAAACTTCAATCTTAGGTATCTACCAACTGGTGAAAGTGTAAGGGTAACAAAACGAACTTAAATTTTAAGAAAAAGTTATCAAAAGAAACTCAATGATGTCAGGTATAAACGTAAAGATGACCTTTTTCTAGACTTTAGCTACCTAATCTTACAAAATGAGGGATTTAAATGGCCTTTCACAGCACTGAAATTTGGGATTTGCTGCTAATATTTGATGGCCTGGGACTTATGTCTGAAATGAACGGGATATGTCTAAGTTCAAGTGTCACAAATCTGAAAGGAAGAAGAAGCAATCATTGTATATTAGGAAGGTATATACATACTTGCATTTAAATTCACCAACTGAGGGGACCTGGGTAGCTCAGTCAGTTGAGTGTCCAACGCTTGGTTTCAGCTCAGGTCATGATCTCAGGATCCTGAGATCAAGCCCCACATCATACTCCGTGCTCAGTGTGGAGTCTGCTGAGATTCTCTCTCCCTCTCTCTCTGCCCCTCCTGCTTGTGCTGTCTCATTCTCTCTCTCTTTCTCTCAAATAAATAAATAAATCTTTAAAAAAAATAAATTCATGAACCAAGCAATTCCTTGAGAACAAAGAAGGGGAGGAACTAAGATCATATTGTTGTGAGAGATTTCCACATCTAACCCAGACAAATAGAGGCTACAAGATAACATTTCTGTAATAGAAATTACAAAACTGGCACAGAAGCAAGATAAAGAATCACTGGAGGACTTGTACTATCAGGGTATAGAAGGAATATACCTCAACATAATAAAGGCTATATTTGACAAGCCCATAGCTAAAGTCATACTCAGTAGAGAAAAGATGAAAGATTCTCCTCTAAGATCAGGAGTAAGACAAGGATGCCCACTCTCACTGCTTCTATTCAGCATAGTACTAGAAGTTCTAGCCAGAGCAATCAGGCAAGAAAAAATAAAAGGCATCCAAATGGGAAAGGAATAAGTAAAACTGCTTTGTTTGCACATGAAATGATCTTATAAAGAGAATACCATAAAGACTCTACCAAAAAAACTGTTAGAACTGGTCAACAATTAGCAAAATACAAAATCAATATATAAAATTCAGTTATATTTCTATACACTGAAATATCTGAGAAAAAAATAAAAAGCCAATCCCATTTACAATAGTATTAAAGACAATAAAATACATAGAAATAAAGTTAACCAGGAAGTAGAAGATCTATACACTGAAAACTATAAAACATTAATGAAAGAAATTAAAGAAGACACAGATATGGGCATACCTCATTTTATTGCACTTCACATTACTGTGCTTTGCACATTCATTTTTCACAAATGGAATGTTTGTGGCAACCCTGCCATTGAGCCAGTCTATCAGCACCATTTTTCCAAAAGCATTTGCTCACTTCATTGCTCTGTGTCACATTTTGATAATTCTTGCAATATTTCAAACTTTTTCATTATTATTATGTTCATTATGGTGATCTGTGCTTGGTGATCTTTGATGTTACTATTGTAATTGCTTTGGGGCACCACAAACTGCTCAACCCGGCAAATTAATAAATGTTGTGTGTGTTCTGAGTGTTCCACCAACTGGCTGTTCCTCCATCTCTCTTATTCTCCTTGGGCTTCCCTATTCCCTGAGACATAGATATATTGAAATTAGGCCAATTAATAGCCCTACAATGGCCTCTAATGTTCAAGTGATAGGAACAGTTTCATGTTTCTCACTTTAAATCAAAAGCCAGAAATGGTTAAGCTTAGTGAGGAAGGTACATCACAAGCCAAGACAGACTGAAAGCTAGGCCTCTTGCACCAACCAGTTAGCCAAGTTGTGAACGCAAAGAAAAAGTTCTTGAAGGAAATTAAAAATGATACTCTAGTGAACACATGAATGATAAGAAAGCAAATTTTATAATTTTATAATTAAATAAGATTACTTTAGCTATTTGGGGTCTTTTGTGGTTCATACAAATTTAGGATTTTTTTTTTTATTTCTGTGAAAAATGCCATTGGAAATTTCATAAGGATTACACTGAATCTGTAGATTACTTGAGTAGTATGGACATTTTAAGAATATTACCTCTTCTGATTTATGAACACAAGATATCTTTCCATTTACAGGTAAAGCAATCTTGAGCCAAAAGAGCAGAGCTGGACGCATCACACTCCCTGACTTCAAGCTATATTGCTAAGATATAGTCATCAAAACAGTATGATATTGGCATAAAAACAGACACATAGATCGATGGAACAGAATAGAGAACCCAGAAATAAAACCACACATACACAGTCAACTAATTTTCAGCAAGAGCACCAAGAATACACGGTGGGGAAAGGACAGTGTCTTCAATAAACAGTGTTGGGAAACTGGATATCCACATGCAAGAGAATGAAGCTGGATCACTATCTTCCTACACAAAAATCAACTCAAAAGGGATTAAAGCTTTACATGTAACTCTTTAAACCATAAAAATCTTAGAAGAAAACATAAGGGAAAAGTCCCTTAATATTGGTTTTGGCAATAATTTTTTTTTAATCTGACACCAAAGGCACAGGCAATAAAAGCAAAAATAAACAAGTGGGACTACATCAAACTAAAAAAATTCTGCACAGCAAAGGAAACAATCAACAAAATGAAAAGGTAACCTATGGAATGGGAAGAAATACTAGCCATATCATGTATCTGATAAGGACTTAATATCCAAAATATATAAAGAACACTTGCAACTCAATAGCAAAAAATAAATAAAAACCCAATTTAAAAATGAGAAAAGGAACGGAATAGACATTTCTCCAAAGGAGTCATGCAAATGGTCAATAAGTATATGAAAATACGCTCAACATCATTAAGCATCACAGAAATACAAATCAAAATCACAGTGAGCCTACTTTTCTATAGGAAGTAAATGGTGTTAATATTGATGAAGCTAAACATTTACAGATTTTCAAAATAGGGAATATTTATTGCAAAGGAAAAAAAATCACAGTGAGATATCACCTCACATCTGTGAGGATAGCTATTATCAAAAAGTCAAAAGATAACAAGTATTGATAAGGATTTGGAGAAAAGGGAGCCCTTCCTTGTGCAATGTTGGTGGGAATGGGTATAGCCACTACAGAAAAAATACGGAGGATCCTCAAATACATAAAAATAGGGACTACCATGTGATCCAGCAATCCACTTCTGGGTATATATCCAAAGGAAATAAAATCACCATCTTGAAGAGATATTTGCACTCCCGCTTCATTGCAGAATTTTTCACAATAACCACGATATGGGAACAACCTAAATGTCCACTGATGTATGAATGTATAATGAAAATGTGATATTCAGCCTTATAAAGAAGGAAATCGTTTGTGACAACATGGATGAAGCTGGAGGACATTATGCTAAGTGCAATAAGCCGGAAACAGAAGACAAATATTGCATGATCTCACTAACCAAAAAAAGGCCAAACATAGTGATGGAGAGAATAGTTATAATCAGAGGTTGGGATGTGGGGAAAAAGGGGAGATTAAAGAAATTCTCAGTGGAAAGTAAAATGCTTGTTGCCAGAGGCTGAGGTGAGGGTGTCATGAGGGGTTATTGTTTGATGGACACAGAGTTTCAGTTTTACAGGATGAAAAGCATTCTGGAGATGGATGGTAGTGATGGTTGCATAACAATGTGAATACACTTAGTACCACTGAACTGTACTCTTAAAATGGTTAATATAGATTTATGCGTATTTTACCACAATAAAAAAATTTAAAATATGTCCTATAAATGCAAAAATTAAATAAATTCTAATTGTTATTAAGAAGAGAAAAAAATTTTTTAATATCATGAATTCCACTACCATCTTATGGATAGTCAGACGAACTTGGGTTCTTTGCCATTTAATAGCAATGTGACCTTGAATAAGTTACCAGTTACTCTTAACTACTCGCACTATTCTATAATATAAGCTGTTTTTATATTTTTTCCCATACCTTCTCCACACATGAATTCCTTTATTTTAGAAACTAAAATGACAAACCAGAGTAGCTACATAATTTGCCCTAGGTTACTTGGTTAGTAAACAGCAGAACCAGAACTAATACCCTGATTGTCTAATCCCTTAGTCCAGAAATCTTTCTTCTTTACCATGTTTAATATAAAGTTCTGGGCAATTTTTTATGAGGATAATGGTTGGACAAAAATAGATCATTTATTAGTGATAAGAAGCAGGTCAATTCAATCAGCAGAGCTCCAGAAAGACTAAGAAGTTGGAGCCATCTGTTGCTATGGCAGATGGAGAACTTAAGACAGGGAACTGTATGAAAGTCAGTAAAGAACAATTAGACCCTTAGGTTCCCATTCTCACACAATACAGAAGGCAAGGAAACTCCATCCCACACTGCAAGAGAACTATGAACTCTGGAGAACATCAGCCAGAGAACCCTGGTTTCTGTGACATCAGATTAGAAAAATCTGTGAAGGAGACTTGAGTCTGAAAACAAAGCCAGACACATACAAGTAAATTTGTATAATTCCATTTATATGGATTTGAACAACAGGTAATATCAATCTAGAAGAATAGTTAAAATAGTCAGGGAGAGCAGAATCATTAATAAGGAAAGGGCATAAGGAAACTCTTGCAGGACAGAAATGTTCAACACCTTAATCTGAGCGATAAATGGATACAAGCTTTTGTGAAAATTGGTGTTGTATGCTCAAGTTTTGCATATTTTACTGAATATTTAACATACCTCGATTTATTTTTTAAAAAAAAGAATACAAGGGGTCTGGTAGCATCAAATCTAAGCCTTTCAGACTCAGCAAAGTTTTCAAAAAAACATAAGAAAAAAGTCACTGTATATAATTGATTCCCTTGTTTGGGTTTTGCTTTTTATCCAGAATACTTGATTCTCAACTTTTCACAACTGAGCAAATTTTATCCTGAGCTTCTTATTAAGTCAGCCGTCCTTGCTTTTCTGGAACTTTCTTTAAAAAATTGTAAAATTAGCCCATCCCCATTCTATTCCTTCAATCTTAACCACTCTCTGTAACAATATTTGGATTTACATATTTTGAAAGAAGTACATAACACATTACTTATGCTCTTTAATAAGCCAGTCAGCACAAATGTCCTTGTCACTACGCAGCCTCTTTGAGAAAGAGTAGTTTGACCACATCCAGGCAGAGAGGCTTACCTATATAAAAGGAGAATCAGAATCTGGAATGAGTTCTACCCACTGTTATACAAAAGGTCCTAGAGTGCCTGACCCAGTTGCCCATCACAGAGACAAGTTTCTGTCACTAAACAAATGTGTTGTTCCTAATAATCCACTCTCATTTCAAGCCCTATGTAAAATCCTTTAAAAACCTGAGGAAAACACAAACACTCTTTGGAGTTCAATTTATTTTAAAAAAGGGAAATAGAAATAAAAATGTAAAAGCCAGAGATTTTCATATTTGTGTGTTTTACCAGTTAAAACACTGCACAGTAACTTTGGTGGTACCTAAATTTAAAGCACAAAAACATACCAATTAACTTTCATGTTTCTCCAGATGAGTGCCTCATTGTTAAATTTCTGCAGAAGTGAAATTATTTCATTGTTCCTGTAATATTTTGGTATTTATTTTATATTTTCCTTCCTTGAAAACAGAATGAACTTTTTAATTTCATAATTTTAAAAGAACATTTTGTGGTTAAAAATTCTGTCCATGTGTATTTATAATTTGTTTTCCCTTTGAAAACCACAACATACTTCTAAAGGTTATCAAATATTTGGAATATTTTCACAGCCATCAGTATATCATAGATTCCCCCTCCCCGCAGTGTCACATTACTCAGTGTTCTAGTTCCATTGTATAATCAGTAAGTAGGTTTGGGGTATGAAAATGATAACTTTGATAGGATTTCAAAAATGAACATGCCACAAGGGCCAACTGGCAGTGTTTCCAAGCTTACCAGGCCATTTTACAGTTCGTTATCTCCTTCCTGATATGTGACAATTTTAGGTTATAGGGATTAAGCTTGGTGTTGTCCAACCACGCCTCCATTGTTGCCAAGTAAGTGACAATAATGTACAATGTGAATGTGACTCACAGAGGGTATGAATTATTCTGCCTGATTCAGGCCACATCACTGATCCAAGTGAAGGATGGAAAATCTCCCAGTGAGAAAAAAGTGTATGTCTACCTCTACTTGGACAACATATCAAGAATCCATAAGACTAGAGAATTTATTTGACTCATCTGAATGTAGAACAAGAAAGAAGGCAAGTAGTGTTTCCTTTATTATTAATGTATGAGATACTACTATAGTCAATTTTGAATGCCTACTTTAACTACTCTTGGTCTTGAGATTGTTTTGGTCTTTAGTTTTACTGAAATACCCTCAGGAGGATCAAACTTTGCTTGGATGAATTCCAATTACCATAAAACTTCAACAAGCCAATTTATGAATATTTAGTCTTCTCCTCATGTTCAAAAACATCTAAATAAAGATGATAATATAAAGAAATGGCCCCTAACAGGCATGGTTATCAATTCTAAAGAAATGTCAGTGTCTATGAATTTGAGATATGAAGTGTATTTAATATTTAAAAGACTCTTTAACAAGGTATGAACTTTCCTCTTCAATTAATTATTGATCCAGGCACTCATCTCCCTTTCATTTAAAACTTTTAAACAAAGTGTCTCAAGGATTTGGATTTGGCACTAGAGGAGGAGGCAGTCATTGACTTGATTTTTTTGGAGGTATGATCAGGAAGGAGTTCTAACAATGTGAAAAAAACACAAAAAACCCTACACAAACATCTTCCATTACTCCTACATTTGATGTTGCTGATGCCATCAAGCAAACACTAAATAACAACAAGCAAATTCTGTTGAAATGTTTAGCTAAATGGAACCAAAACAGTCACAGTTGACAATTTCATAAATACATTAATTAGAAATGTCTCCAAATAGTATGTGATTTTGAATTATTAACATAAAACACTGCATTATAAATGACTGCAAATTGCATTCCTAGTGTTCTCCATGCTTAATTTATTATGCCGTAAGAAAATTTGCAAATTACTTCACTATTTTATACTTAATGGCTAGTTTTATGTGTATATTATTCATTTAAGATAAAATTAAATTGCAGTGTACATATATATGTGACATGTTACAGGAGACACTCAAAGCTGGGTCAAAAACCGGTTAATCTCACTTTTGCTATGGGTACTTTGCATTCACAGTGGTTTGCTGTTAAGATTCCACTTGAGTTCTTGGCTACCAGGCTCTGTCTCAGTGCTCACTCCTTTCTTCCCCAGGGATGCTGTCTAGCCGTAACGGTGCATGATTTTTACTAAATTGTGCAAAGCATGGCTTTTTGTCAGTGAGGACTTCCTGGTACCATACTTACAAACAAATAGAGGTTAAACTCTCTGAGTTGAAAGAGCTGGCCAAGCTTAACCTTGATGAGTGTTGTCACTCACACTATGAGGACAAATTCTGAATATTGACCTTTTTTTGAAAGGAATGATCCGTGTGAAATTTTTCAAATTATTTTTTACCTCTACAGATACCTTTCAACTTTCCCTCTTTCTTATGATTTTGTCTTCATTTCACAATTGCATTGCTCTTTTATCTAAATGCTTTTAGAAGTGATTTTTCACTTGTTTAGGTAAAGAACCCCTACTATATTAAACAAAACTTAAAAGCCATTAGTCCCAGTCTGAATGGAGTAAGCCTTATCCAGATATTTGAGAAGCTAACATAGCATAAAAATTTTAAGTTACATACAAAAATGGATTACTTTTATCTGAACTGTAGGCACCTAAAAAGGGAAACCTCTCCAGTTCTCCCTTCCAACACAGCTTCCTTCCCTCCTCTAGGGATACCAAAGTATGGGTATTTTCCATGAAGAGTGCTATTATGGTTAAAAAAGCATGAACCACACTAGGCTTCTCTACTCATCTTCATCTTCCATCTGTGTTGCCAGACCCATAATTGAACTACTCTCCACTCTTTGTTTCTGGATGCATATCATAACTGGTGGTATTATTCAGCCCTTACTTAAGGGACTAGAAGAGGCCCTTAGGCCTTGTGTAGTATAAGCCATATGCTCTAGCTTAATTTACTGGTGTTCTGAAGTAGAGACTCATGTATAAACCTAGCTAACAATGGAATGTTTTTCTCTGATATTGAGTTCCAGGCAATAGATTATTCATCCTAACAATATTATAACTATTGGACAAGGATTTTAAAATAACTATGATTAATACATTAAAGGATATGGAGGGAGTGGGCAAAGTTCATAAACAGATGAGGAATTTAAGAGTAAAATGGAAATACTAGACATAAAAAATAATTAGAGGGAGACGAAGAATCTTTTTGATAGGCTAATCAACAGACTAGATATAACTGAGGGATAAAATGAGTGAACTTGGAGAAAGGTCAATAGAAATTATCCACACTGAAACCCAAAGGTGGAAAGAAATGAAACAGGGTATCCAAGAGCTAATATATGTGTAATTGGATTTTCAGAAGGCAAAACAGAGAGCAGGTGAAAGAAATATCTGGCATGGTGATGGCCATGAATTTTCCAAAATTAATGTAAGAAAATTTTTTAAAAATCCAAAAATCTCTGCTCACACATGCACAATAGATATAGATAGAGAATACAGATACAGATTTAGATCTACAATGACTGAGAGTGTCCTTGATCCTTTCAGATAGAGACGGAGACTTTTTGAGACAACTAAAATCGGAAAGAATTTATTTCTAGCTGATATGTACAATGAAACATTCAGGGATGTTGTTCAAGCAGCCAGAATTTGATACCAGATGGAAATGTGGACCTACACAAGTAACTGAAGAGAACCACAAATGGTAAAACTGGAGGGTAAATATGAGACTTCTTTCTTACTGTTAATGTTTTTAATAGATACTGGCTCATCAAAAGAACAGAGTAACAATGTATTGTGGAGTTAATAATATATGGAGAAATAAAATGAATGACAAAAACAACACAAAATCAATGGAAGGGAGGAATTGGAAGTATACAATTAAAAGAGTCTTATACTCTGAAGCCGTATAATATTATTTCAAGGAAAACTACAGTAAGTTAAAGATGTACATCATAAGCTATAGAGTGATCCCTCCCCAAAAATGAATATAACTAATAAGCCGATGGTAAAAGCAAGTGAAATTTACAAGTACTCAGTTAATCTAAAAGAAGGAAAGAAAAGCATATCAGATAAAGAGAAGGTAAATCACAAAATGGCAAATTTAAATCCAATCATAATATTAAATATAGAAAACCTTAAAGACTTCATCAAAAAACTGTTTGAACTGATAAATGAATTTAGTGAAGTTGCAGGATACAAAATCAATATACAGAAATCTGTTGTGTTTCCTTATATTATTAGAAGAAGAAATTAAGAAAACAACCTCATTTGTGGTTCAGTAAAAAGAATAAAATATCTAGGAATAAATTTAACCAAGGAGGTGAAAGAATTGCATTTTGAAAACTACAAGACATTAATGAAAGAAATTGAAGACACAAAAAAATAGAAAGATAATTTATGCTCATGGGTTACAAGAATTAATATTGTTAAAATGTCCATACTACCCAAAGCATTATACGGATTCAATGTAATCCTTCTCAAAATTCCAACAGTATTTTTTAGAGAAATACAACAAATAATTGAAAGATCTGTATAAAATCACAAAAGACCCCAAATAGCCAAAGCAACCCTGAGAAAGAACAAAGCTAGAGGCATCACACTTCCTAATTTCAAACCATACTACAGAGCTATAGTAATTAAAACAGCATAGTACTGGCATAAAAACACATAGATCAATGGAGCAGAATAGAGGGTCCAAAAATAAACCCACATATATATGGTCAATTAATTTACAACAAAGGAGCCAAGAATATATAATAGGGAAAGGACAGTCTCTTCAATAAATGGTGGTGGGGAAACTGGATAGCCACATACAAAAGAATAAAACTGAACTACTATCTTTTTTTTTATTATTATGTTATGTTAGTGACCATACACTACATCATTAGTTTTTGATGTAGTGTTCCATGATTCATTGTTTGCATATAACACCCAGTGTTCCATGCAATACATGCCCTCCTTAATACCCATCACTGGGCTCACCCATCCCCCCAGCCCCCTTCCCTCTGAAACCCTCAGTTTGTTTCCCATAGTCCATAGTCTCTCATGGTTCATCTCCCCCTCTGATTCCCCCCCTTCATTTTTCCCTTCCTTCTCCTAATGTCCTCCATGCTATTCCTTATGTTCCACATATAAGTGAAACCATATGATAATTGTCTTTCTCTGCTTGACTTATTTCACTGAGCATAATCCCCTCCAGTTCCATCCATGTCAATGCAAATGGTGGGTATTCATCCTTTCTGATGGCTGAGTAATATTCCATTGTATATATGGACTACATCTTCTTTATCCTTTCATCTGTTGAAGGGCATCTTGGCTCCTTCCACAGTTTGGCTATTGTGGACATTGCTGCTATAAACATTGGGGTGCATGTGCCCCTTCTTTTCACTATATCCGTACCTTTGGGGTAAATACCCAGTGTGCAATTGCTGGGTCATAGGGTAGTTCTATTTTTAACTTTTTGAGGAACCGCCATACTGTTTTCCAAAGTGGCTATACCAACTTGCACTCCCACCAACAGTGTAAGAGGGTTGATCTATCTTACACCATATAAAGAAACTAACTCAGAATGAATTGAAGACTTAAATATAAGACCTGAAATCATAAAACTCCCAGAAGAAAATGGGTGGTAAGCTCCTTGACATAGGTGTTGGCAATGATTTTTGGAGTCTTGACACCAAAAGCAAAAACAACAAAAGCAAAAATAAACAAGTGGGGCTACATCAAACTGAAAAGCTTCTGCACAGCAAAGGAAACCATCAACAAAATGAAAAGCAACCTACTGAATGGGAGAAAATCATTGTAAATTGTATATCTGATAAGCTAATAAACAAAATACAGAATTTATACAACTCAATAGCAGAAAAAAACAAAAAATATGATTAAAAAATGGGCAGAAGACCTGAGTAGACATTTTTCCAAAGAAGACATACAGATGGCCAACAGGCACCCGAATAGATGTTCAACATCACTCATCATTGGAGAAATGCAAATCAAAACCACAATGAGACATCACCTCTCACCTATTAGAATGGCTATGCTCAAAAAGACAAGAAGTAACAAGTGTTGGTGAGCATGTGAAGAAAAAGGAACCCTTGTGCACTGTTGGTGGGAACGTAAACTGAGGCAAGCACTATGGAAAACAGTATAAAGGTGCCTCAGAAAATAAAAAATAGGACTACTGTAAGATCCAGCATTTCCACTTCTGGGTATTTATCCAAAGAAAGTGAAAACACTAATTCAAAAAGATACACATACCCTCATGTACACTGCAGCATTATTAATATTAGCTAAATATGGAATATTATTCAGCCATAAACAATGAAATCTTGGCATTTGTGACAACATGGATCAACCCCAAGGGCATTATGGTATGTGAAATAAATCAGAGGCAGACAAATAGGATCTCTTTTATGTGAAATCTAAACAAATAAACAAAAAAACCAAGTTCATAAATACAGAGAACAGGTTGGTAGTCAATAAGCAGGAGGTGGGGTCATAGGAGAAATGGGTAAAATTTATTTTGTTTTAGTTTAAATAAATTGAATAATTTTTTAAGCCTTAATCTACAGAAAGAAAAGTACCAAAATCACAGCCTCTGGGCAATGATGACACCCATAAAAACTATGGGACAGAAAAAGAAACTGGGAAAACTGTACTCTACCCCTGGGAAAGGGGCAGGAATGTGTGTGAGGTCCAGCATTACCTCTACAAGAAGGCAAGAGTTCCTGTGATATCCAGGGTCCTAGTACCTGCCTAAGACTGCGATTTCATCAGAATATTAGAGAACTCACTCTTCACCAGCCCCCATCAACACATTAATAGAATTCGAGTGAAAATAATCATGGAATATATCTTCAGAGGTACAAAGGAAAAATTCTCTTCTGGGGAGCAGAACAAAGGGAAGACACAAAGCTAAGTGAAGAATAAACATTAAGTAAACCCATCTGGCAAACTAGCCTACATGCTAAACAGGGTATTGCTGAGGAATTTAAAGTTTGTTGTTCCACTGAAGGTAACCATAACAACAGACTTCAACCCCAGCTCACTTCCTTAGGAGATCACACCAACTCCCAAACCAAAGGCCTAGCAAAAGTAAAGGTATGCCCATACTCATACTCATCACTAAGAATAAAAAAACATTTAATTCAATACAACATATCCAGCTTTCAACAAAATACCACAAAGGACACAAAAAAGCAAGAAAAACAATTATTAGTGTCAGACACAGATATGACACAGATGTTGAAAATATGTCAGAGGAAAAGTAAAATAACACATAAGTAATATGCCAAGGGTCTAATGAAAAGAAGTAGACAACATGCAAGATCAGAATGTGACTTCACTGAAGAGATGGAAACTATAAGAATGAATCAAGTAGAAATTCTAGAAATCAAAAACACAGTAACAATGATGAAGAATAGCTTCAAAAGTCTCATTAGTAGAAGCAACACAACTAGGAAAGAACCCATGAACTTCAATAATGCAAAGAGAAACACTAGGAGGCCAAAAAAAAAAAAAAAGTAAAAAATACATAAAAATAAAACAAAAACAAAAAACAGAACAGAGCATCCAAGAGATGTGGGACAATATCAAATAATCTAACATATGCATAGTTGGAATCCCAGAAGGAGAGAAGAGAGAGAACAGCTGAAGAAATATTTTAAGAAATAATGGCTGAGAATATTGCAAATTTAATGACAAACACCAAACTACAGATGAAGCACAGAGAAAAACAAGCTGAATAAATACCAAAATAAAACACACTTAGGAATATCATATTGAAAATGCTGAAAACCAAAGAAAAAGAGAAAATCGTGAAGGACAGTCAAAAGAAAAAAAGACATTATCTACAGAGGAACAAGGATCAGAATTACAGCCAATTTCTCAACATAAACCATGCATGCAAGAAAGAATGGGGTGACACCTTTAAAATATAAAAGAAAAAAATGTTCTGTACTCAGAAAAATATATTTGAAACATAAAAGAGGAATAAAGACTTTCTCATACAGACAAAAGTGAAGGGAATTAATCACCAGCAGACCTACTATAGAAGGAATATTAAGGGAAGTTCCTCACAAGGAAATAGGATATAAATCAGAAAGTTTGGAAATGAAGAACTTTGGAAATGGGACATGTCATTATGAAATCTCACAACACCAAAGAAGAAGAGATCCTTAAAAATTTCAGGGAGACAGGAATAATTGGGTGCATTAAATTCAGAATCATAAGTCATCATATATCTCATCAGCAAAAGTAGATGCTGGAAGACAATACAGTAAATCTTACAAAGAGGAAAAATTATTTTCAACCTAGGATTCTATATCCAGCCAAACACTCATCAGTTAAATGAGAACAAAGACATTTTCATTCCTTCTTAAAAAGTTTCTCTGAATATATTCCTAAAATTTTGTGAGAAAAACAAGGTAGAAAATGATAGGATCCATTAAACAGTGTGTACAACCAAGAAAGTCAATAAAGTTCCAGATGATGCCCATTCAGATCTTTAAAAACATTCAATCCAGACAGGAATGGAGATATTTCTAGATTTAAAAGAAACCAAAGGAAAGAATAAAATAAGAGTTTGGTAGTATCTGAGATAAATTCATTGGGCAGACTGTTTAACAAAAAGGAGAATCTTTTTTCTAATCTGAGACTCCAGATAATCTCATCTAAACAGTGCTGAGCCCATAACAAAGAAAATATAATCCTACTACACTACACTATTTGGAATAGAGGAACAAAATGATTTGACTTATCATTTTGAAAAGGGAATAATTTAGCCACTGTGTCAACAACAGACAGGATGGAAAAGAAGGAGAGGCCATTACAGTCTGGGAAACTGTTGGCAGTAGGGACACATGGTCAGCTTGTGGACAGAATTTGTTTGTTGATTGCCTATGAAGTGTGAGAGAGATGAGTGAGAGCTTGAAGATTTTTGCCCAAAGAAAATGGAAGATTGCTGTTGCCATTGACCAAAAAGGAGGAGCAAGCTCAGGCAAGGGAAGATATTTCATTTTGAACATGTACATTTGAGATGGTTATTAAACATCCAAGTACAGACACTCACTGGTCAGTTAGCTGTTAGATATCTAAATGGATTTAATTGTTGGATATATGAATTTAAACTTCAGGGGAGAAATCAGGTTGAATATATAAATTTGGATTCCAAGAGCATATAGACTAGGGGTGCATGGCTCAGTCAGTTAAGCATCTGCCTTTGGCTTAGGTCATAATCTCATGGGTCCTGGGATCGAGCCCCTCTCTGCTGAGCAGGGACCCTGATTCTCCCTCTTCCTCTACCCTTCCCCCCGCTCCTGCTCTCTCCTGCATGCTCTCTCTCTCTCTCTAATAAATGGATAAAATTAAAAAAAAAAAAACCACGAACTGAATGAAACCACTTGGGAAATCCATGTAGCTAGAAAATATTGAGCCTTAGAACATTACACATTAGAGTTGAGTTAGATAAGCAGAAGCAGTCAGTGAGCAGAGAGGAGGATCAAGTATTCTGGAAAACAAGTGGAAAAATTAAATGCTTCAAAGAAGGAATGATAACTGTGTTTAAAATTGGATATGAGTGAAATAAGAAAACAAAAAAGAGACCATTGCATTTAGCAAATAGAGATCAGTAATGATCCTCAGAAGAGCTATTTTGTGGTGTGATAGGACTGAAAGATTGGAGTGGGCTCAAGAGAAAATGAGAGGAAAGAAAGTAGAAAGCAGAATATATAACTTTTTTGTAACAGCTTTATTGACATATAATTCAAATAGCATACAATTCACCCCTTGGAAGTGCAAAATCCAATGGTTTTTATTATATCTTCATATACAACTATTTCCAGAAGTTTTGTCCTTAGATAAATGGAGTTTGAAAGACAAATTTTAAAAGGGAGTTTTTTGAGTTTGTGATCTCTGTAAGAGATTACAGGATGTATGCACACTGATGAAATGATCCAGAAGATAAGACCAATGATGAAGGACACAGAGGTGACAATTAATTGTTGGCATGTGTCCTGAAGTAAGATAAGGCTGGTTGTAACTAGGGTGCCAGTGGACAGGCTGGCTCTAGATAAGAGCACAGGTAGTTCCTTCATAGTCCCAGGATAGACAAAGGTAAGATGGTAGATGTGGGGGTCAGAGCCTTTAGAAGTTCTCTTAGCACTGCTTGTAATTCCTCAGTGAGACTGAAAACCATGTCATCTCCTGAGAGAGAGGATGGGGGAGGAGATGTTGGAGGACTTGAGGACAAGAAATAAAATAGTGGCTAGGAGGGCAAAAGTATGAATAAACTGTATGAATATAATATGAATACCAGGCAACAGAAAGGAGATCTTTGGTTTTCATGGTCATGAAAGTAAAGCAAGACCAGTCAACTTAGTAGCACATTTTCTTCAGACACAGAGCAGGTGAAGACGTAGATATAACCAGGAATGAGGCTTTGCCATGTGAGGAATATAAAGGGAAGGGAGGAGAAATTATAAGGGGAGTTGTTATAAAGATCAGCTCTTGAATCTAAACTAGCTTAGTAAGGAATTGTGGCCATGAGGGGTACATGGAGGCCAAAAGATACTAAAGCTCAAAACTCTGTCAGTCTGAATAGGGAAATAGAAATCAGAGTATGACATGGAGTGGATATTTCTCTATTTGACCCACAGTACAAAATGTGAATGGTAAAAAGCTGGATTATATCCCAACAAAGTGAGAGCTGGATAAATCTTGAGGTAGTAGGAAGGACAGAAGGTGGAAAGACAGGCAAATATACTAATAGACCTCAGAATCAAAGCAAGGAGTCAACAGGCACTGACTATAGTTAATGGAAGAATAAATAGAAACAGGTGTCCTTTGAAATTATAGTGGTTACCAGTCTAGAAATACTGAAAAACTAACTTTGGAGAAAAGAGGAAACAAACTGGGGTGGTATAAAGTGATTAAGTCTCCACCTATTATAACAGATCATATCAAAACGTAATAAAAGGAAAATAAATATCTTTGAGAATTTGGGGGATAAATAATACAAGATTATACCTAAGAGGACTCTCTCCTATGTCTGAGAAGATAACTAAAACCAGGGTTTGCCCTGAGGAGCAGAAATAATGGAGGGGTGGTTAAGACAAGTGGATGTTGCTTTTGATCAAAAGCTCACCTTTGCTCTTTGGATTTTAGCCATGATGAAGATATGACCATGATAAAAAAATCTATATATACTTAAAAATTCACGGTCTCGGGTGCCTGGGTGGCTCAGTTGGTTAAGCAACTGCCTTCGGCTCAGGTCATGATCCCGGAGTCCCTGGATCGAGTCCCGCATCGGGCTCTCTGCTCGGTAGGGAGCCTGCTTCTCCCTCTGACCCTCCCCCCTCTCATGTGCTCTCTCTCTTTCTCTCTGTCTCAAATAAATAAATAAAATCTTAAAAAAAAAAAAATTCACGGTCTCAAAATTTAATGGATCTAATGACTCCATTGAACTTTCTCTAAAGTATATAGAAAAGAGCATATACTTTTTCTGATGTTTGGAAAACTGCCATTTTATCTTGCAACTAAGAAAATAAGGTAGGCTGGACTCATAACCTTCTTACTTCTCTAGTCTTATTATGAAATCCAAAGTCAAAGAATTTTTATATTCGAAGTTTCTAATTTCACTTCTAACTCATAGGGGAGAATAAAAGAAGGTTTTGGCAGATTTAAAAAAAACCTAAGAAATGTTTCTTAACAAATGGATTTTACTCAAACATTTTGATGAGTGCAGTGGAAAACAAAGTAGTTGGGGGAAAAAAAGTGGTTTGCGGGGGTAAAGTGCTAGAAAAACACATCTTGCTTTCCCTGATTGCAAAATATTTGAAAATGAATTTGTGACTTTGTTGAATGTACAGAGCAAATCAGACTTTCCACCCCCAGCTTCTGGCTTGTTTGCAATGTGCCAGAATTTGGGGAAGAACAAGGGAATTATCGGCATATGGAGTATAAGGCTGTTGTCATGCCATGAGTTCACCAGATCTCTCTCAAGAAAAATCTGATTGATATTATTTAAATCTTTTTATTTTGAAAGTTTCACACATATACAAAACTAGAGAGAACAGTATGATGAATTCCTTGTACACATCAACAGCTTCAGCAATTCTCAGTCTTCTTTCAACTGTACACCCACCCACACCCCCTTTATAATTATTTTACTTTTTTTAAAGATTTTATTTATTTGAGAGAGAGAGAGCGTGCGCACACAAGCAGGGGGAGGGGCAGAGAGAGAGGGAGAAGCAGACTCCACACTGAGCACAGAGCCCAACTCTAGCCAATCTCATGACCCTCAGACCCTGACCCAACAAAATCAAGAGTCGGATGCTCAACCAACTGAGCCACCCAGGTGCCCCTATAACTATTTTAAAGGCGATATATTATTCCACCTTGAAATATTTCAGTGTGCATTGCTAAATGTTAGGAACAGGATTGTTTTTATTTTTCTTAGCCACATATTATCACATCTAAAAATTAATAAGAACTCCTTAATATCATCAAATAATCAGTATTCACAGTTTCCCTCCCCTCATAGTTGTTTGTCTTTTTTCTTTTTTTCATAGGTTTTCTTTTTAATGGTATGCTTGAATTGGGATCCAAATGAGGCCCCCATATTACAGTAAGTTGATATGCCCCTTAAGCCTTTTTTCATGCAGAGGTTCCCCCTAAATCTTTTTTCCTTTCCAATTTTTGTTGAAGAAACTCAGTTGCTTGGGGTCTCACGGTTTTGATTTTGCATCCCCCTGCTATTGTTTAAACATGTTTCTTTCCTTTAAAATGACAGTTAGATCTAGAGGTGTTTAAATCGGATTCAGGATTAAAAATTGTAACAAGACTATTTCATTGGTGGTGATGTGTGTACCGCTGTTTAGAGAAACACGTGATTGGTTGCCTCTTTTTGTGATGTTAGCAGCCCTTGGTAACCGCTGCTTAGATGCACTATAATTCATTATGATATTTAAGTGCTGATCACCAATTCCAGTGTGTGTGTGTGGGAAGGATCCCCACCAACAAGCAATTCTCAGTAGACCAGCTAGCTGGGTGTCCTACAATTCAACTCAATTCTGACACTATCTACTTGAAAGCTGCAGATTCCATTATCGAGGGCTCAATCCCACAAGCCTGCCCCTCCCCCACCCACTTTAGCCAAGGGTCACAAGGCCAGGTTTTTAACTGTGCTTCTACCTACCAGCTACCCCTCCAGCTCAGGAGGCCAGTCTCAAAGTCCAGGTTGTCACCTGTATTTCTGACCATTTAGCTATAAATTAGAGGCTCCCACGAGCCCCTCTTTGTGTTTGATTATTTTGCTAGAGTGGTTCACAGAACCTCAGGAAAACAGCTCACTTACATTTACCAGTTTAGTATAAAAGGATATGCTAAAGGATACACATGAACGTCCAGACAGAAGAGATGCATAGGGCAGGGCCCGTGGAAGGGGCATGGAGCTTCCACGCTCTATTCTGGCCGACCCACTCTCCCCGCACTTCCATGTGTTCCCCAACCCGGAAGCTCTCTGAATCCCATCCTTTTGGGTTTTCATGGAGGCTTCATTACACAGGCAGGACTGATTAAGTCATTGGCCATTGGCAATTGATCCAATCTCCAACCTCTCTCCCCTCTCCTCCTGGGAGGTCGGGGAGGAGGGACTGAAAGCTCCAACCCTCTAATTACAGGGTTGCAACTAGCTCTGGTCCCTAGGTGCTTTCCAAAAGTCATCTCATTAACATAACAAAAGACAGCATTATCTCTCAACACTTAGGCAATTCCAAGGATTTTAGGAGCTCTGTGCCAGAAATGGCAGGGAAACCAAATACATATTTCTTTTTTTTTTTTTAAGATTTTATTTATTTATTTGAGAGAGAGAGAATGAAAGACAGAGAGCATGAGAGGGAGGAGGGTCAGAGGGAGAAGCAGACTCCCTGCCGAGCAGGGAGCCCAATGCGGGACTCGATCCCGGGACTCCAGGATCATGACCTGAGCCGAAGGCAGTCGCTTCACCAACTGAGCCACCCAGGCGCCCTAAATACATATTTCTTATTAGATCCTCTAATCCTATCATTTCTCTTCCCTTATTAGCTGAAATACTTCTACAAAAAGAAACTTTCCCTTATCAGCTTTTGATTTCTGAGATTCAGTTGTATAGGAAAGGCAGGAAAATACTTATTTTGGTTTTCAAAATTTGAGTAAGTTCCCTAGCTCCTCCAAAGCCAATTAGGTTCCCCTCCTGACATCATTATAAACTCATGGATTTAAATATAATTCATGTTTCAACCCTTTGCAGTTATTATCCTTATTCAAGTTCAAACTGTCCCATCTTTGGCTGGTGGGAGATTTTTCAAGTTGACTCCGAAGTCTTTCTGATCCAACCCAGCTGGTCTTTGATATCCTTGCTTTCTGCTGTGAGATGTCCCAGGCTCAGCTTATGTATTTTCTGACAGAGCCCTGAAATCAGCAATTTCATTAAGGAGCATTGGTAACTTTTCCTAGTAAATAGTATTGAAAAGTCACAGTATTTACATTGATGGGCTTGTGGTGCCAAGGTTGTTCATTATTTCTAGACCTTTCGATGGCAGAGATAGATTTTTAATTCTTTTAACTTTTAACATTGAAATAATTCTAGATTTTTTAGAGTTTCTGTGCACCTTTCATTCAGTTCCCCCTAATGTTAACATCTGACATAACCATGGCATAATTATCAAAACCAGGAAATTAATATTGACACAATATTATTAAGTAATCTATAGACCTCATTAGAATTCTTGTCCACTCTTCCCAAAAAGACCCTTTTCCAGTCCAAAATCCAATCCAGGGTACCATGTTGCCTTTAATCATCATGCCTCCTTCTCTAGTCTATGACAGCTTTTCAGCTTTTGAAGACTTTAATGTGGATTTTTAAATTTTTTTTAAAGATTTTATTTTTTTATTTATTTTTGCAAGGGGGATGGGGTGAGAGAGAGAGAGAGAGCATGAGCAGGGGGAAAGGCAGAGGGAGAGGGAAAAGCAGACTCCCTGCTGAACAGGGAGCCCAATGCCAGGTTTGATCCCAGGACCCTGAGATCATGACCTGAGCTAAAGGCAGACGCTTAACCAGCTGAGCCACCCAGGTGCCCCTGAAGACTTTGTTTTTGCTTTTTTATGACCTGATTCTTTTGAAGAATACTGACCAGATATTTTGTAGAGCCCTCAATCAGTGTTTGATTATGTTGCCCCATGATTAGGTTGAGACTATGTGGTTTTGTCAAGAATATCACAGCTGGGATACTGTACCCTTTTGAGTGTACCATATCAGAAGGTACATGTCAGCACGTCATTATTGGTGATGTTAACTTTCATCACTTGGTGGTCTCTGCCAATTTTCAACTGTAAAAATGACCATTTTTCCCTTTGTAGTTAAGAGTTGTAAGTACATACTAAGAAATTTTTCAAATCTTTTTTTCACTATACTTTTTCTGCTAGTTATAGTCCATCAATGATTCTTGCCTGTAATACTTTTTTTTATCACGGTGTTTGATGTGGGTAACAAAGGTAAAGGAAAAAATTAAATTTCCTTACAACGTACAGCTCATTGACAAGTCCTTGAGACAGGAAGAATGACCTTTCTCTAGGAACTCAACTGCCTTAATGTTAATACTTCACTAAGGGCAAAAGACAATCAGCTTAACACTATCCTGACCTCCAGGATCCTCTAAGTCCCCTTTAATAAAATTCCTTTGGGGGCGCCTGGGTGGCTCAGTTGGTTAAGCGACTGCCTTCGGCTCAGGTCATGATCCTGGAGTCCTGGGATCGAGTCCCGCATTGGGCTCCCTGCTCAGTGGGGAGTCTGCTTCTCCCTCTGACCCTCCCCCCTCTCATGCTCTATCTCATTCTCTCTCTCAAATAAATAAATAAAATCTTTTAAAAAATAAATAAATAAAATAAAATAAAATAAAATTCCTTTGGAAACTTCCTCTATCTCTACTCCCCAAGATACATATTAGCAATCATCCTCCAAGCATATGGCCCGCTGATATCCATCTGAAGGGTCTCATGACTATGGTTTTACTAGATAGTAGTAAATGACCCCTCAAGGTCCTGGAAACTGCTTTTCCTTAAAGACTTATGCTATCCCTAACCCCTTTCCCACTTGAAAACATACAATCAGCCACCCCTCACAACCCCAGTGCAGCTCTTTCTGCCCCTCGGTCCTGTCCCATGCTTTAATAAAACCACCTTTTGCACCGGACACCTCAAAAATTTTTTCTTGACGGTTCACTCCTGGACCCCAACATTTCCACATCAGTATTTATGCAACATTAACTTTCTATTTCTGTCATTTCTCATACATTTTTTAAGATTTATTTATTTGAGAGTGAGCACATGTGCATGCACACAAGCAGGGGGAGAGGGAGAGAGGATCCCAAGTAGACTCCCCACTGAGCATAGAGTAGAAGCAGGGCTCCATTTCATGACCCTGAGATCATGACCCAAGCTGAAATCAAGAGTCAGACACTCAAATGACCCAGCTACCCAGGCACCCCTCTTATACATTTATTAATTAGAATTCTACACCCCTGTCTGCCATTTGTCTGTTTATTCAGTTATTTATTTATATCAGTATGGACGAATGGATAGTTAGTTCCTTGGGTTATAATCCATTACTATCTTATTTATTTTATTGGTCAAACTGGTCCCGGATTTCCCCATCGGGAACTGCTACAAGTTGGCTCCTTTGTCTTTTCAACATGTTCTCCAAATCTTCTACATGCCCCCACACTATCTGGGTCCACAAGATATTCCAGCCTCACCTTGCATTTTCCCTGTACCTGTTAATATACTGGTTGCTATGTGCCAGGCACTGATCCGAAAGCTTTGCACATATTAACTCATTTTATTCCCTATGGCAAGCCCATAAAGGACACATCCCATGATTGAATCCACTTTTCTGACAAAGAAACTGAGGCACAGTGAGTTTCAGTAAATTGCCCAAGTTTCCATAGCTAGTAAGCAGTACAGCTGGGTGGCAAACACAATGCAGAATTCATGTTTTTAGTCACTAACCTGAAATTTGAACAGCAAAACAAACATATTATCTTATCTGAAACTTACCTTGAATTAATAGATAATGTACATATATCCTTGCACAGGAGGAAATAAACTCTGTCTTATAGTCTATTCACATCAGGCCAGAAGGTGGCTTCCTGGAGATACTTCATCACTTTTGGGCCTCTCAAGGGTGCCATATTGTCTCTTACACCTACTGAACCATTTGCCTTAGCCTTTCCTCATCACCACTCCTAGGTCTGCTCTGTTTCCTAAACTCTGGTTTTGAATCTTACATCATCAGGACTACACCATCCACTCCTTCGCCTTGTTGACTCCCAACTCATTCCCATCATTCCTCTGGCTCCCAGCTCATTCCTCTGCAAATCCTCTCCCACTCATAACCATTTTGGTAGTCTGGCCTCTGCATTCTTTATCTTCCTCCACACCAGTAATCCTGTCCTCCACCCTATCTCAGCCACACATTACCACTGTACCCTCATCTTGGCCTTAGCAGTAATTGCAAATACTCCTTAGGTCTTTATTCTAGCATACCACTATCTAACTACAGGCTCTTAACTTTTCCATAACATACCCAGTTCCAACGATTTTTGAACCACATTGGGACATTCCATCCATTGATTCTACCAGTGTCCTCTCTTCCCTCCTTACCTGGGTTAAATCCCTTGATCAGCCATTATAAAGAAACTTTTTTGCATACACCCTCAATACCTTAACTGCTCTCTCATTTTATTTTTTTCATTTTTTAATTTAAAATCAGTTAAGTAACATATAGTATATTATTAGTTTCATGCTCTCTCATTTTAAGCTATTAGCTTGGCAAACTACAATGCTGATTAAATCCAACCATCCTTTTATTATGTACCTCACTTGACTGAAGTAAACCCCACAGCCATGATGTCAGGTCTCATGCACCTTGAGTGGGTCCTTAATGCAGCCAGAATTCACACATTTCCCTAGACCACCATCTCTTGTTTTCCTAACTAACTCTCCCCTTCCTTCTCTTTTTCATACTTCCAACACCTCTTCCCTTATCTTTACTCTCAGCAGATGACCAAACTTACCTCAGATAATTAAAGCAATCACAAGAACTTGAACTATCTTATACCAGTACATCTCCCAACCTATTAAATCTGCAGCACACATCCCAACCTCCTACTTGTTACTGTGTTCCTCTCTAAAACCAATCCAGCCTCTGGTGCGCTCTTACCTACTCACAGATGCCAAAACTCCAGCAATTCTCCATCTTCATCTTACATTATTTTTTGTTCACTACCGGATAATTCCCACTAGCATATAAAATCACTGCTGTTTCTCTCACCTTAATGACAACAAAAAACCTACTCTTAATCCTAACTGTCCCACCCATCCTTTTCAATAATTACCATTTCTCTGTTCTAATTAGCATCCAGACTCCTTCCAAGATTTGTCTAGACTGACAAGGAAAAGAGAGGAGAAATAATAAAGCACAAGTGAGGATATTAAGAATGTAATTACTCAAACCATACATATTTTAGAAAATATTATAAATTATCTCATACAAATAAGTGTGAAAATTTAGATGAAGTAGATAATTTCCTAGTAAAAATATGGATTATAAAATGCAATTCAAGAAGAAATGGAAAATCTAAATAAAACATAGCCTTTTTTTTTTTAAGATTTTATTTATTTCTTTGAGAGAGCATGAGCGAGCATGGGGCAGGTAGCAGAGGGAGAGGAAGAAGCGACTCCCCACTGAGCAGGGAGCCCAATGTGGGCATCGATCCCAAGACCCTGGGACCATGACCTGAGCCGAAGGCAGACACTTAACCAACTGAGCCACCCAGGTGCCCCAAAACATAGCCTTTAAATAAATTGAATCAGTAATCAAAATCTCCACCCTATTTCCTCCCCACCAAAACAACAGCAGGGACAAACGATTTCATAGGCCAATTTTTTAACACCTGATGGAAGAGGTAACTTCTGTATTAGCCAACCAAATTACTATATGAAACCAGTATTATCGGGGCGCCTGGGTGGCTCAGTTGGTTGGGCGACTGCCTTCGGCTCAGGTCATGATCCTGGAGTCCCGGGATCGAGTCCCGCATCGGGCTCCCTGCTCGGCAGGGAGTCTGCTTCTCCCTCTGACCCTCCTCCCTCTCATGCTCTCTGTCTCTCATTCTCTCTCGCAAATAAAGTCTTAAAAAAAAAAAAAACAGTATTATCTTGATAACAAAATCTGATGTAGTCAACATGAGAAAAAAAAAATTATAAGCCATAACAGAAAGAGATTTACTTATAAAGGTAGTTTTATTTTTTAATCCTGAAAAAGAAGTAGAACACTAGCCTGGGCTTACATGAAGCATAGATGCAGAGACAAATACTTTGATGCAGGTAGTTTGTTTTATAAGCGATGGGAATTATCACAAGTGAGAAAGTGGACCAAGTAAGAGAGTAAAGAAAAACCAATAAAGTGAGCATCATGAGTGAATTACTGATCCTCCAAGAACCATGTGAAACATACTTTAGGATCATGCCAGGTAAAGGTGGAGAATCTGGAGGCTTTGTCCAAAAATTATCACCCCCATAGGCTTCAAACAGGCTTTTGGGTTCTGGATAAAGCCCATAGGCAAAGAAAAAAGAAGCATTGAAGTGGGAAGCTCACAGAAAGTTAAAAACCTCTTCACCTGAAGCTGCAGGTGAACTCATGTATACATAAGGTCATCACCTGCTATCAATAATGAAAAAGTGCTTTCACTCCTTTTCCTTTTTAAAGAGATACTTTGACTGTGATATCACCTTACCTTTGCTTCCAGAGTACTTATTCTTTAGAATTAGTCTTTATAACTAGTGCTCTAAGGAAAGGTGCATTATCTCTAAAAATCAGGTTAAGAAAACATATTCACAATGGTTTTTAACCTGCAAAATGATACTAAAAGTAGCCAGTCAACTGTGACTCACCTGTAACATTGAATTTAGCTCCTGAAGAGTGTATTTATCAAAAATTGCCAAGTTTCTGATATTCTTGAGTAAATGAACATGGTCAGCCCGATTAGTTAATTGGCTTCAGTTCATCATATGTTCTGCAGAAGGTCATACCTCAAAAAATATCCACTTAGTTAGGGATCCGAAGGGGTACGTGCACCCCGATGTTTATAGCAGCAATGTCCACAATAGCCAAACTGTGGAAAGAGCCAAGATGTCCATCGACAGATGAATGGATAAAGAAGAGGTGGTATATATATATACAATGGAATATTATGCAGCCATCAAAAGGAATGAGATCTTGCCATTTGCAACGACGTGGATGGAACTGGAGGGTATTATGTTGAGCGAAATAAGTCAAACAGAGAAAGACATGTATCATATGATCTCACTGATAGGAGGAATTCTTAATTGCAGGAAACAAACTGAGTGTTGTTGGAGTGGGGGGTGGGGTGGGAGGGATGGGGTGACTGGGTGATAGACACTGGGGAGGGTATGTGCTCTGGTAAGCGCTGTGAATTGTGCAAGACTGTTGAATCTCAGATCTGTACCTCTGAAACAAATAATGCAATATATGTTAAGAAAAAAAAAAGAAGAAGAAGGTGGTAGCGGGAGGGGAAGAATGAAGCGGGGGAAATCGGAGGGGTAGACGAACCATGAGAGACGATGGACTCTGAAAAACAAACAGGGTTCTAGAGGGGAGGGGGGTGGGAGGATGGGTTAGCCTGGTGGTGGGTACTGAGGAGGGCACATTCTGCATGGAGCACTGGGTGTTATGCACAAACAATGAATCATGGAACACTTCATCTAAAACTAATGATGTAATGTATGGGGATTAACATAAGAATAAAAAAATAAAAAAATAAATATCCACTTAGTATTACTTTGTGTGGGCCTCTGAAAGTGGATAGCAAAGACCCAGACACATGAGATCCAAAAAATGTTAGATTTCATTTGTTTGTTTCAGTTGGTCTCAGGCTATTCAGAATACAAAATAGTTAGCCATCTAAAAAGAGTTAACCATGTCAACCCTTGCATATGAACCAATGAAACTAAGCCTTCTTAGCAGTAGACATTTCTATAAAGGATAAAGAGACAAAATGGTTGAGTGCATGGACAAAGAAGAATGTGACACCAACCATCCCTGTCCTCCCAATCCCATGCCAAGGCTCCAAGACAACAGGAAGTCATGGTCCAGGTGGCCTCTGCAGATGAGTACCTACCAAAGCTCTGGTCCAGAAATTGCAGAAGGGTGTGAGTTCATTGTAAGGGCACCATCTGAGCATGAAGGAGGTGCTGGAGCATTAGACAGACCACATAGCTGTGGCTCAGATTTCACAGGTTCCCTCCTCTGGCTCTTTTCTATCAAAAAACAGGGTCTACCCTTCACTGGTTCATCTTCCCAAAATTGCTATGCCAAAAGAGTGGACTTAAGTTCTCCATAGCTTCTTTACTTCTAAGAGCTGCTAGGAGAAGAGGGAGGCCATGTAGTTTGCTGGGTAAGAGCAAGGTTTGAAATAGTAGAAAAGAATACACTCTTACAATCAAATCTTGCAGACCAGTCAAAAACTGTCTCTCTCGGAGTACATTCTGAGGCTTAGTTTAAAAGCTCTCATTTTCTCTCTTTCCAAGATAATCACAACAGTGATCTTTAATAAAATTCCTTTCTTCTTTTTCTGCATGACTTTCTTTCAGAAGCCAATGATAAATTAAGGTGGTTCTCCCCAAAATGGGATACAAGTATGGCTACACAGCTCTTTTTTAAGATAGGTCATCCTTAATCATTAAAACATCCAAATATGGGGCTTCTTCCTATCTCCAAATATTTTTGGTGAAAAGATTTAAAATTTGAACAACCACAAATACATTGTTAAATAGAATGCAAAAGTCACATTAATTAAAATAAAATATTAGATTCCAAAAATATTTTTTTTCTTTTCTACAGCAGCTGGTATCTGACTACAACCACCACCATCACGACCAACGCTACCCTCACCCCTACCAACACCACCACCAACACCACCATCACAAACACCACCACCACCACCCCCCCACCAACACCACCACCAACACCCCCACCACCAACACCGCCTTCGTCACCACCACCTCCAACACCACCACCACCCCAACTCTTTTCTCCACCATTTATTACTTTGGGAGAAAGATTTGAGAAGCACTGTTTATAGTGGCATCTTAAGGTGAATGAGGGCACAGTAATTTTATCTTATAACCTGAGACATTTGGAAAACATCCAGAAATCTGAGGACCACAGTTTCCTTGGTGGTTTATCGTTTAGCCTTTGTCTAGTTCTAAGTTTCTGAGGGTTACATAAGCTTGCATTTTTAACTTCTCCACATTGACCTCTGTGAAGAAATTCTTAATTTTTAGCTACTTTACATGTGTATATGCACCATTTTGGACATGTAACACACACACACACACACACAAACACACACACAGTGAGAACTCTTGAGACAACAGGCCCAAAAGAGTAAATGTTGGAATTCAAGAGCTAGATCCCCCCAAAATACCCTGCTAAAGACAGTGGCAACTTATAGTAAAAATGTGAGGCTTGTACCACTAGCCCGTAGAAACTTTCAAAAAAATGTTTTCCTAACATTTTGATGCTTCTCCCCAGACACTAAGCAGCCATGGCTTCAGAGAGGCCCTAATGTGGCAGCTCACCAGAACTCCAACAGGTTTTTTTTTAAAGATTTTATTTATTTATTTGACAGAGGGAGACACAGTGAGAGCAGGAATACAAGCAGGGGGAGTGGGAGAGGGAGAAGCAGGCTTCCCGTGGAGCAGGGAACCTGATGCGGGGCTCGATCCCAGGACTCTGGGATCACGACCTGAGCTGAAGGCAGACGCTTAACGACTGAGCAACCCAGGCACCCCACTCCAACAGGTTTTACTTCTTACTCTCCACCCTAGTTTAAAATGCATCCATTGGATGATGCATTCAAGCACAACACTGCTTTCCCATGCTAGCAAACGTGCACGGTAAAATGTTGCTTGCTTTTGTTTTATTTATTCACTTGTTTTTAAAATATCAAACTTGCTAATCCCTACTGATATAGTACATATTACATATTAATTTGTAGCCATTTTAGAGTGCCTTAAGTTTCAAAATGAAAGAAAAAGACATACCTGCTATATAATACAGAGAGATAAATCAGAATCTCTGGCATGATATTGAAAAGGTGGGGGTTAGGAGTGATGACAAAAACTTTAAGCCATCCCTGAATTCTCTTGGGGCAAAGAGATCTTGAATCCCCGTGGGGTAGAGTATACTGACCCATTCTCCACCCCCACTCCCTATTCAGAAACAGAGGTTGTAATGATTAAACTTACTGATGAGGGTAATGATGTGAAGGCAGAAAAACAAAGGTTGTGAATGAAGCTCATAAAATACTGAGTATTTCAAACACTGATTTTCTGTCACAAGAGCCTTTAGATATCTCATAATTGCTTATAAGATACACATACCGGGAACGTAGTAGTTGCTTAATAAATAGTAGATGGATTAATCCTACCCATATAGTTACATAGGATTTAAGCCCAATAATTAACTACCAATAAATATAAAGGCAAAAATGGTAACACCCAGTGCATAAAATTGGCAAAGTTGACATCGTAAGAACCTAAGTCAAAAACTAAAGCCTATCTTTTCAAAGAAATGAGTGAAAATGTCTCTGGCCACCCCCACAACACAACATGCCACACAACTTGGGACAAGGAAGAAGAACAGTCAAGAAGTTAAATAGAGGGCGCCTGGGTGGCTCAGTTGGTTAAGCGACTGCCTTCGGCTCAGGTCATGATCCTGGAGTCACTGGATCGAGTCCCGCATCAGGCTCCCTGCTCGGCAGGGAGTCTGCTTCTCCCTCTGACCCTCCCAACCCTCCCCCCTCTCATGTGCTCTCTTTCTCAGTCTCTCTCTCTCTCAAATAAATAAATAAAATCTTAAAAAAAAAAGTTAAATAGAAATGGGTTTAAATGGAACTCAGATGGATGACTTTTTCCCCCTATTGTCTCTACGTCTGATTGAAGAGAGTAGGCTCAGTCCCAAGAAGTAGCCTCCAAATTTTTCAGATTCGGCAAACCTCAAAGTCTACTGTCTGCTTTGATCAACCACTTTCTCTTGTCCTGGGATCTGAATGACTAGCTTGCCTTGGAGCCAAAAAGATTAGGATAGAGAAAGTCAAGTGGGAACACTCTCCTATTCCTATGAACCTAAGGAGGTGGGCTGTCTTGGGGGAATGGGGAGACTACAGTTTAATCCATTTCACATTCTTGATACAGGTGGTAGAGTCAGTCCTTGACATCGGCTGTCCCAATAGGCAAAGCTAGGTTAAGGCAGTAAATTCCTGTAGATAAGGGCCTGGAGTCCATAAAGGATTATCAAAAGAATGACTGGCCATCTCCTCCTGTCATTTCCATTCCACTTGATCCCTGTACTAAAAAATGATGCATGCAAAGGACGTATCACAGTGGTACTTCAATTCAAAGCTGAGAGGGACAACACTAAGGGATAGAGAGAATCTTGTGGGTTGTTTTCTGTTGTTGTTATTTTATTTGCTATTGGCGCTTTTGGATGTTTGCTTTCTCTTTGAATATCAACCCTTACTTATTAAATCAGCATTGCCTTAAGTTCTAAGATTGTCCCATTGTCAGCGAGGCTGGGGTTAGGATAACCGATAGCCTTGCAAGTTCCTGTAAGATCATTATCCTTTCAAAGGAAAAAAACCAGGTTCATGCATCCATAACTCTACATGCTTTGGTTTCATGAGTTCCAAAACCCTAAAAATTTTTTGCTTTTCCACCTATTGACTCTCCCTCAAATTCCACTCCTGGAACATCATGTTTTTAAGTTTAATGGAGTGTTCCTTATAAAAATATAAAACCCTAGTGAGGAGTAACACAGCAAAATGTTTTAGCCATTTCTATTTGCTTTGCTTTCTAAGAGCTGAAGAGCAGGCTTTGATCAATTGTAAAAGAGAAAAGAAATGAGATATTCAGCTCTACTGAGGAAGAAGCAGAAGAGGGCAATCAGAGTGGGTCATGGTCAGCAAGGAAAATCTGTCACTTATGACCTGATGGGAATGAAAATATGGATATCTAAGAGCAATATTCTGCCCAAATCTCTGATATACGAGGTAGCATATCATCCCCAGGGAACAGACCTGCCTAGATGATACATTCTCAAGATCAAGACATCAATGCCATTATAAGTCTTGTTTTATTTTGTTTTAAATCATTGTACATAATGTTTGGGATCTATTAAAACACAGAGTAGTATTCATAACAACCACTACTTATTGAGATAGATTCTGTTAGTAAGTTAATTCCTAAGAATAGATCTGTGCACCCTGGGACAATTCATGAACTCTTCTAGACCACAAGGGTCCCATTAAATGGATTACTAACTCAATATATTAAACAGTACCCAAGTGGCTTTACAAAATACCCAACTATTCACATCAGGCACTTTGTGTCCTAGGAGAATGAATCTGTCTTGTTGATCATTTATTTTGTGTCATATATTATATCCAAACTGGTGCTGTATAATTTTAGATGCCTGTATCAAGTTAAATTCTCAAAGCCTAATTAAATTGCAAACCACATACACACATGTGCACGTGCACGCACACACACATACACACTCCCTGCAGGCACTTCTTTTCATATTCCTTCAAATATTATCTCCAGATATAAAGAAAGCAGGAACCTGCATTTAAAGCTATTTATTATTCTAAAGAAGTAAAGATCCAAACCCCTCTCACTCATGTCTGCATCCTCACCGTCTCCCACTCAGTAGGCATGTTTTTAAGCCAATCACATAATTCTTTCACCTAAGTACACTGGATACCATGTTTTCATGGAAGCACCCACATCATCACATCATCTGTGCACTTCTCTTTCTTTTCACAATTCACGCAGAAACCCTACCATCATTTCCTCATGGCACTCTTCACTCAGCTATTCCAGAAGGGAGCATATACACAGTAATAGAAGGACGTAGCAGAGAAAACCCCTTCCCAGAGAATGCTAGCTTCTTTGCAAGTCTCAGACCTAACACACAGGATCTTGGAATTGTACAACCCCACATAAGCATTCACTGCTGTATGTTTACTCTGGATCTTCCCCTTAAACTGTTCCTGTAATACATTTTTCTGTTCATTTTCTTGCTCTGTTTTCCACTCTCAGGTGAGTTTGTTTCTATTTAATCTCCCCTTTTCTTCCATCTTCGCTCTCCCCCTTTGAAAACATAGTCCATTTTTTTGCTGTGGAATATAATTACTAACTAACGTACAAATATATGGCCATGTATATTCGAAAGGAACAGCTGCAAAATTGCTAATATTAGGTCTAATTTAGCTACAATAAATTAGCAAATGTGTGGAAGCACAATGATGACAGCATAATTATAACAAAAGTCGATGTGTTGAGGTATATGGATGACCATACATACTAATTTTAGAGAGAAAAAAGAGCCCTACACCAAATGAAATGCATGCAATGAACAGACGGGACTAATAGCTCAGACACATATACTTAATGTGGCCAGTCACTGTAAAAACAAAAAGATAGATGAAGCTGTTCAAAAAAAATCTAGCGCTAACAAGCAATGCAGTCTGAAACCATTAACCGTCAGGGGTAATAACACTCAAAGTGCTGAAGTGCCGAAAACCAGCTTTCCTGGGATGGTGGCGCAGAGACCCGCACACACCTGTGAAGAGGGTGCTAAATCTATCTGCACATTCATTATAACAGAGGGAGGAAAAACAACACTAATAATGTAAAGTATAAACGGAAATAGCAGACAGCAGAGAGTGACATTTGCATGGTCCCAGTCAGCTTGTTAGCTGAAGTGGGTTTTAATTAGCTATTTTCCAGCAAGCAAACGAGCAAATTAGTGGCAGCTATAAACAAGAAGAGACAATCAGACCCAAAGAAAAGGAAAAATGATCAGGGTGCCTTTGCATGAGGTAGGGGAGGAGAGGGCAAGGAACCACGGAGCTTTGAAAACTTTCCCCATCAGAGAATTAAAGAATGTTTTCTCTTGAACACACCTTAGGGATTATCTAGGACTCCCTTTCTTTCTTTCTTTTTTCTTTTCTTTTTTTTTTTTTTTTTTTTTGCAGGTGAGGAGACTGAGGCCGGTAGAAGCCAGCTGACTCGTGCAAGGTTACACCTCTGAAAACAGACCAAACCAAAATGAGGGCACCTTCCAAGCCAGTGTCTCCCAGAATCTACTTGTGTGATATTGTGAACGGATCCACCCCTCACGGACACAAAGAAGTGCAAAACCCTCTGCAAATGTGGCCTGATCATTGACAGCTACAACTATTTAGGTTCAACTACATCGAGAGAGAAAACAAAACGGGAAAGAAGATGAGAAGCAGAACAATGGCATCTTCCTACAGCCGAAAGCACGTTTTGGAAAAGTATTCTTCTCAACAAGCACTTACCTTGGAAAAGTATTGTCCTGAACAAACACCACAGAATCTATCAGTGCCTGTTATGTACCAGGCATGGCATTCAGTGCTGAGGATGAAACTCTGTCAAGCAGGATGTGCAGACGAGTACAGGAACTTTACAGGGCAGTGGGCACAGGGCCTAGCACAGCGGGACAGACTGCTGCGGAGCCCAGCAGCCGTGCCACTAAGGTGAATGTGGGGAGTGTCCAGGAGCATCTGAGAACAAGGGCCATCACACCAGGATGTGAAGGATGCTCAGCAGGATGCCAGGCTCCCCACAACCCCATAGTAAGAGGCTATGTATTTAAGGCGGTCACCAATGTAAAAAAAAAAAAAAAATCAAAGGAACCCTTTGTCCCACTGGACTAGATAAGAGAAGGGTTCCAAAATGCATGAACAAAGAAAGGCACGATATAGTTTTTATCGTCCAATTCAACCTGATTCGCAACCTGAAATACGTCGTTAAAAATGAATAAGGTGATTGGGAAGGTAGGAGAAATCTTGGGGGTGGGGAGTAACAGAGGTCAGTGGTCTTATTCCCTTACATCATAAATTCGATCGATACATTAAGAAGATTTCAATGTATTGAAGCATGATATAACCCAAACAGAATGCAGAAGGGAAATACAATGGCCAGGACAAAAGACAAGAAGCAAACATTACCACAAACATATGCTACTGCAACAGATAATGAACTCAAGGACAGTTTGTATGAAAGAAATTAGGAAAATGGAGCCTGTCTTTACCAAGAGGCATCAACCTCTTTTCATAGAGTTATAGAATCACAATTATATAAGAGATACTGTATAGCGCAAAAAATAAAAAAAAATAAAAAATTGCTCATCCATCCTGACTTCACTATGCAAAGAATAGTGCAAAAGAATTGCTCATCCATCCTGACTTCACTACCCAAAAATGGTTTCAAATATGAGACACAAAAAGATAGACACAGGAAAAATTATGCATCCTCACTCCACTGCACAGTGAAACGAGGTGAACATGCAGTGTCATTAATTTCTCATTCATTCAACAAACATTTATTGAGCTCCTTCTATATGCAAGGTATTGGATTAGACACTGGGTAGGCAGACATGAATGACTCTAAAGTTTATTTAGGCATGCCTAATTCCTCTCCCACAGGTCAGATTTTTAAACAGTGTAAGACAGCTATCATGTTCTCTCATCCTTCTTTTCTTGATGTTAACCATATTCATTGTATCTTTTTCCATAAGATATTTCCAAGTCCTTTAGACTCTAGTATTCAAGAAATTATTTCTATCCTACTGAAACCAAGATGTTCAGAACAATATTGTCTGTTTATTACAAAGTTCAACATCATTTCACCTCCTTTGGTCTAGGTATTACTTCATTAATCTAACCCTAAATCACATCTGCTTTTTCAGCAGCTACATACAATATTAACTAAATTTAAGTTCACTATTAACCAATACCTCCAAAGCCTTATCACATAATAATATCACACATTTAAGGAGATTCAATTACAAGGTCTTATTCCAAAATATAAAATTTTGTTAGATTTTATCCATTTCTCAGTCTGTTAAAAATTGTGTGGATCCTGATTCTGTCATCTAATATATTCACTACATTCATGGTGTAGGGTGACCTACACCGACATTATGACATCTCCAAGTTCATTAAGAATCTTTCTACATCTTGATTCAAGTATTGATAGAAACTGAGGAAGATAAGGCAAAAATCCCTTCACAGAGTATCATCAGAAACCTCCCTGATTGTTAATTGGTTATGAAACTGGTCATCTTAGAATCCAGTCCATTAATCATCCATGGTTTAGCTTGGGTTCCTCCAAGAAGCAGACCCTAAGACTAGGATTTGAGGAAAGATGGCTTATTCTGGGAGGTTTTCCTCAGAAAGTGCTGGTGAAAGAGAGTGATGAGTGAGAGAAAAAAGGAAGCCAATAGAAGGGGCTCGGCAGAGGGATGAATAAACAAGGGCAAAGGGCCACCAACTCTGGCCTTCTGGTGACTGAGTGCTAACTCCCCGGCCTGTCTGCAGGCAAGCACACTGCTGGGGACAGAAAAGTCCTCAGGCAGAACGTGGCAGGTGCTTGCAGTCATGAGCTATCAAAATGCTGATTGAGGAAGGGACAGAGAGGACCAACATATGTAGCTCTTCTGGTATGATTGCATGAGACTTCAAAAGTCTCCCTCAAATCAAGACATGTTATATCAATCCTACCACCCTCACTCCTTCATTCACCTAAATTTATTGAATTCTCTTCATTGCCTAATATTGTATACATGATGCTTATTGTCTGGTGGCCTATTACATGAGTGAACTTGTCCAAAAATGATATTCATTTTATAGCTAATACTTGGTAATCCAATTAACCCTAGTGATTTTTGCTTACATATTTCCTGCCAATCTCTTAATAGCTTCCAATACTCTGTAGATCTGACACAGGCTAGGCTAATCTATTACAAACCTGCATTTTTTTTCTTTATTAATTTTATAAATCAAGCATCCTCAATATTACATTTCGTTCTGATCTTTAAAGTTTTTAAGGCTCCAGAAGCATTCTATTTCCAGGATGACAGATTAGATATTTCCCCATGACAAACAGACAACAAAACTAGAATTTCTGGGGGGAATAAACATAAACATCCTTACACATGCAAAGCTGAACTTATAGGAGTCAGGATGTTAAAAATGAAAATGGTTAGCAGGCTGCAAAACTTTGACTTCTTCAAGGGGGTATCTGTTAATCTCAGCAGTCAGGAGACTTGGATCTTAATAGTATGTTGGTGGTAAATTTGGGCTCACACAAATACTGGTGACCTGAAACTATTCCTTGATCCCAGCTTGAATAAAGTTAAATAAAGTTAAATGAATAAAGTTAAATAAAGGCTATGCCATTACTCCAAAGTTTGACTGGATAAAAATTCTCCTGTTAACAAAAAGAGAGGAAAAGAAATTCTTCTGTCTCATCATGGAATCTAAGTAAGATAAAATAGCCTCTGATAATTTGAACCATGCAAGTTTTGGGCCAAAGTATACACTATGATCTGAAAAATCTTAAGGCAATAAAACTTGTTTACATGATACTCTAAAGGCAGATACATATCATTATATATTTGTTGAAAGCCACAGAATGTACAACACCAAGAATGAACCTTAACATAAGCTATGGACTTTGGGCAATAACGATGCGTCAATGTAGGTTCATTGATTGCAACAAAAGCAGCTATTCGGTCTGGAATTTTGATAGTGAGGGAGACTGTGCATATGTGGGGGCAGGGAGCATATCGGAAATCTCTGTACCTTCTGCTCAGTTTTTCTGTGAACCTGAAACTGCTCTAATTAATAGTCTATTTAAAAAATAAATTAAAAAGGAATAAAACCATAATCATTGAATATGTTGATTTAAAAAGGTAAAAGCCTACCTACACCAAAGACTAAAAATAAAAATACTGAAGGTCTGGATAATTATTATGTTGCTTCAATCAAGGAAAGATAAAATTCTAATTTTATATAAACTGTTCCAAGGAAGAAAAAAATTTAAAAATAAATGCATGCTAATTCATTTTATGAAGTTAATCCTGCCCTGATGCCAAAAAAAAGAAAAAAAAATCACAGAGTAAAGAAAATCACAGGCTAATTTCACCTTTGAATATAGATGAAAAATCCTAAATAAATCAAGCCTAATAAGTATTAAAAACAGTCACCACATCATGGCCCAATTGGATTTATACAAAGAATGTTAAAATGTATTAAAATTTGAATATCTATTAATTTTTACAGGTTCAAACAAGAAAAAATAACATCACAAGAGATATAAGAAAAGCAAATCTAATATTCTGAGGCCCATTTGTGATTAAAAACAGTCTTAGCAAACAGAAAATAGGAGAAACATCCAGAATCTCATAAATTGTATCTACCAAAACAAAAAATACAGTGGACAATGTGCTTAGAGGTTAAAATTTAGAAATTAACATGAGAAATGAATGTCCTACTCGGTACAAAATGTTAAATATAAAAATGATATATAGAAATATATATAAATAAAAATATATGAAATATATACATATAATACATATGTTTTATATATATATGAATTGCAAAGAAGCAACAAGAATGTCACTTTTTCTGACATGTGGCTTAGAGCCAAAACTCAAAAGCATTTTAACATACTTGAATTAATTAAGAGTTTAGGGGCATCTGGGTAGCTCAGTTGGTTAAGCAGCCGAGTCTTGATTTCAGCCCAGGTCATGATCTTGGGGTCCTGTGATCAAGCCTTACGCTCAATGCAGGGTCTTGTCTCTCTCCCTCCCCAGGCTTGTTCTCTCTCTCTCAAATGAATGAATAAATAAATTTTTTTAAAAAATAAGAGTTTAGCAATGTCATGGGATCGACACACAAAAAAATTGATCATATTTCTATACACCAGCAAGGAACAGAAAATGTAATCAAAGATGATCAGCAGCCATTCAGCAATCCCTGTAATGTAATCTTTGAGAGCCCTGGAATGGCATGTTTCTGAGCCACAGACTTGCGCTCATTTTGCACAGCTTATGTATGTACTCTTGTACCCTCTTTACCTATCCCCAGCCTCCTTTCTCTTCCACATAAGTCTTTGATGGCCTTTTCAGTCTGTTCTTTTAACAACTGCTTTCTCCTATGCATGCCTTAACTATTATACCATCAACTCCAAGCACAACAACTATCATTTCCTTGCTTTTTTTCTTGCTAACCAAACTTTTTGTTGTCCTCCACTATTTTCAAGTTTCATAAGGTGTTTTAATTTCTCTGAAGCTTCACATGGTGCTTCCATCCTCTTAAACTTGTCTTGGATCTCTTTCTCTTTTTTCATTCATTCATTCATTCATTCACTCATTCATCCATTCATTTAATTTAGACTAGAAGAGAGTCTTTACTATCTGCTTCGGTTTCCTTAGGTATCAATCCCCTCTCTTCTACATTAGAAATATTTGCATAGTTGGTACTGTGTTATTTCAAGGCTTTGTAAGATACGTGAGTATTCTGTTTTACAGTCTCATGCTGTGAATTTGCTTGTTTCCCCAAGTTAATCATGCTGCCTCTATCAGTTAGGAAGGTCAAGGTTAGGCTGTGTGAACTATTCCAAAATCCCAATGGCTTATGACAACAGTTATATCTCATGTTATTTGTGGGTCAGGGGTGGCTCTGCTTCCTGTTATCATTATTCCAGATCCCAGGCCAATGGATCTGCTTCTATCTAGAATATTTCCTGGCTCAAGAAAGAAAAAAAAAAGTTATTCTTATAGTTTCTGTTCTAAAGTGTCACATGTCGGGGCACCTGGGTGGCTCAGTCATTAAGCGTCTGCCTTCGGCTCAGGTCGTGACCCCAAGGTCCTGGGATCGAGCCCCACATCGGGCTCCCTGCTGGGCAGGAGGCCTGCTTCTCCCTCTCCCTCTCCCCCTGCTTGTGTTCCCTCTCTCACTGTGTCTCTCTCTGTCAAATAAATAAATAAAAATCTTAAAAAAAAAAAAGTGTCACATTTCACTTTTACCACATTTCTTTGGCTAAGACATTCATTCACATGGCCTCCCCTAATTTCAACAGGGTCAAGGGAAGGATCATTTGTCATAAAATCTACCACAGTCTATCTACCCAATCATCTGAGTTGAGTATACTGAGCTCAGCATTGTTAAACTGTCAGATCCTTTTATTTTCTTCTTCTTAGTACTTTACAAACTATCATTCCATTGCCTTTGGTCTTTTGTAGCCTCCAGTAATTAAGTCATCTGTCTTTCTTATTTTTGTTCTTTTGTTTTGTTTTGTTTTGTTTTGTTTTCTGGCTACTTTTGAGATTTTTTTTTTTTCATCATTGGTTTACAGCAATTTGATTAGGATGCTCCTTAGTGTGTTCTTCTTTGTTTCCTCTATTTTGAACGCGATGAATTTCTTCAATCTGTGAGTTTCCAATTTTTATCAAATTTGAAAAAATTTGGCCATTATTTCTTCAAATATTTTTCTGTCAACTCTCTTTTTTTGTAATCTCTAGGATACCAGTTACATATATGTGAGACTGCCTGAGAGTTTACCAAAGGTTACTGGTGTTCTGTTTCTTTTGGTCACTTTTTTCTCCCACTCCACTCTCTACTTTTTGGAAATTTTTTATTGCTGTTTTCCAGGTCACTGATGTTTTTTCCTACAAGATGTAATCTGTTCTTAATCCAAACCACTGCACTTTTCAAGTATTTTATTTATAATTTTTAGATGTTTTATTTGAGTCCTTTCTTTTATATATCTTATTATGGTGATGCCTTCTTCAACCTCTTGAATATGGAACATATTTGTAATAGCTATTTTTTTTAAGATTTTATTTATTTGAGAGAGAGAGAATGAGAGAGAGAGAGAGAGAGCACAAGAGGGGAGAGGGTCAGAGGGAGAAGCAGACTCCCTGCTGAGCAGGGAACCCGATGAGGGACTCAATCCCAGGACTCCAGGATCATGACCTGAGTCGAAGGCAGTTGCTTAACCAACTGAGCCACCCAGGCGCCCTGTAATAGCTATTTTTAACATGCATATCTGCTAATGTAATCATTTCTGTTATTTCTGGGTCTGAGCCTATTGGTATTTTTCTGGGTTATGGATCATATTTTCCTAATTCTCTGTATGTCTTCCAATTTTCTTTTGGATGTAGGACATTGTGAATTTTATGTTCTTGGATAGAGGATTATCTTGTATTCCTTAAATAGTGTCAACCTCTTCATCTGGAGTACACCTAAATTACTTGGTCTTTCATTGTTTCTGTATAGGATTGCTTTTAAAATTCCTTAGGTTAAAGCAAAGCAGCCTATATTCTAGGAATAATTTTAACCCCACTACTATTCCCTTTTAAGGATTTTACCCAATACCTCATTTATTATGAATTATCTTCACTCTAACACAAACAGAAATGATAGCCCATGGTTAGCTTCAGAAATTGTTCAGCCTACTTATTTCCAATGGTTCTTTCTCTAGCTTTAGTTTATTCTCATTCATGAGGAGATTACTACTCTGCCAAAGACTCAAGGGGACACCTCAGCAGATCTTCCAAGCTCTGTGTTTGTGGACTTCCCTTTACTCCAATATTTTGGTCTCTCTGAACTCCAATCAATGTCTCTCAAACTCAGTGGGTTTCCTTGGCTTTAATTGATTTCTTCTGTTCCTGCACAGCAGAGGGGACACAGCTTCTATGTGGTAAACTGGGGCAATCATATAGCTCACTTTATAATTGGGGATTGTAATCATCTGCTGTTATGTAATGTCTGAGAACAGTGACTTCAGATATTTTGTCTGATTTCCTAGTTCAGAGAGTAAATCTGGTCGCTGTTACTCCATCATAGTTGTATCTAGAATTCTCTTACCTTTCATTTGGTAAAAGAGTGATCTTGAGTAGTATATATGATATGTTATTAAGCTTGTGGTGGTGGTTATGTTTTATATGATGACACTGATGACCAAGAGGGGTTTAAGTATTACCCCATAGTGTGTGGCTAGCATATGTGAAATATAATTCATACGTGCTGTTTATCTTGAATAATGGAGTGATATTATTAATTGAGGAAATATTTTCAGGCCTCAAATAACAAGAAACCATATTTGCTTGAGATGTTAATATGAATATTCCTCTGGGCAGAACTCAATTCAACACTGTGGGTTTTGAATGCCACTCAAACTTTGTTGGGGAAGAAAAGATATGTAAGGATACGGAGTTTATACATATCAAGCAAAACTTGACTTTTCAAAATAAAATATAATACAAAGGCATGTAAACACTTTGACCATACTTTCATAACTGTCCCTAAGTGAATTTAAAAGTGCATTGTTTAAATATCTGTCATGACTAAAACTTGCATAATTTTATCATAAAATTGCCTTGAAAAAACTTTTGCAGAAGTGTTGACTCTATGAAATTCTGAAAGGTTCATTTATAGAAGCCAACTATTTCTCTCCATACCAGTAGTCTCAGAGAATATAAGCTTATGCCTATGGCAGTTACTTTTAGGATTTTGCCCACATATATAAGTTTTTCATGGAAACCAAATAAAAGCAACAGAAAGCACAGGGAAAGTAGATTTAAAATGTACCAGGGCCCATTGCCAATCATATCCTGTTTTTCTTTTGTTTGTTTTGTCACCAGATACAAACTTTGGTATGAACTTTTTAATGGGTAGTGACTATTAAACCATGCAATACTTTTAAAGATTCTGGGGATCTTTTGTAAAATACATCCTTTAAAATACACACAAAAGAGCCTTTTACTCATAAAACAGCCAATACAGATTTTTATGAGTTCTATGAAATACAGTTAAAATGTTAGTGTTTGCTTATATGTTCCTCAATAGATATTAAAGATTGATGTTGCCAACACCAAAATTTGAAACAACATGGACCTTGATTAAAATTCACTCTTTCTTCTGACGCACTGCCCAGATTTCAACAGAACCTTCACCACCACCACCCCAACACATAGCAAAAGCAATCCTAGTATTTCAAGGCTTTGGCATCTTTTAGTTTTATTCCTGATTTTTTTATTATTCCTTGGGAAATACAGAATGCAAGATTTGAATATATGAATATAATATTTGAATCGTCTATCTTTGAAATCTTAAAAGCGTGTTTGTAGTTTCAAAATTAATGTGCATACTTTTATGATTAATTTGATATGATTACAATCTCTCTTTTAAATTTTTCTTTCAAATGTCACCGGCATTCTGTATCTAAAATATCATAGTTTTTCTGCCTCACAGGATAAAGGTATTTCCAACTGCTTCTACATATTTTTTGAAAATTAAAAGAAAGTCATTTCTGGGGAAAAAAGCAAAATGCATAGATTGTTTATTATAACTGGCATTAATATCTCCTTTGGCATTATGGGCTGTTACATAATGACATAATAGTGGGGTTATTTTCATAACTTATAATATATGCCCTAAAGGCAATAAAAGGTTTTTCTTATGGCCCCAAAGATATTTATGCTACCTGTTATCCTGGTCTATTAGGCATTGTAATTATGTAATTAGATGTTCTTTAAAGACTATCTTAGGTACCTCATAGATTAGAATGGTTCCTTTGAAGCAGTTACCAGATCTGTTATATAATTACATAATTAAGTCCATGTAGTAAAAATCTTAACAAAACTCTTTAAAAAAATAAACAGCCTGCATTGGGGCAACAGATGACTTTGATTGCAAATTGGAAGTGAAAAGAAAGTGGTAATGCATCCAATAAGAGTAAAGGTTTCTCGATACTTGTATTTATATTGGGATCTCATTACTCAAAGGAAAGCTCAAGAGAGTTGGATCTGGCCTCTCAATCATTCTCGTGTTATTCATGACACTTCAAAAGAATCTTCTCTCCATAACCTGCCAATCAATCTTCCTCAGAGACATTCATAAATTAGGTATCGTTTGGGGGTCAGTAAGAAAGATAAAGGGTGATTAAAATATTAAAGTTCTTCATATTTTCATCTTATATATTTTAAGTCCATTGAATTCTGCCACACCAAAGCGATCTTGAAAAAGAACAAAGCTGGAGGTCTCCCAGATTTCAAACTATACTACAAAGCTAGAATAATCTAAAACAGTATGGTATTGGCACAAAAACAGAAACATAGATCAATGGAACAGAATAGAGAGTTCAGAAATAAACCCACACTTATATGGTCAATCAATCTTTGACAAAGGAGGCAAGAATATATATAATGGGAAAAAGTCACTTCCAGAAATGGTGCTGGGAAAACTGTACAGCTATATGCAAAAGAATGAAACTGGGCCACTTTCTTACATCATACAAAAATAAACTCAAAATCTATTAAAGACTTAAATGTAAGACCAGAAACCATGAAACTCCTAGAAGAAAACAGGCAGTAAGAAGTTGGACATCAGTCTTAGCAATATTGGCACGGGGGTCTGTCTCCTCAAAGACGACAAAAGCAAAAATGAACAAATGGGACAATATTAATATACTAAAAAGCTTTTGCATAGCAAGGAAAACCATCAACAAGATAAAAAGGCAATCTATTAAATGGGAGAAGATATTTACAAAGATATATCTGATAAGAGGTTAATATCTAAAATATATAAAGAATTCATACAACTCATATCAAAAAAAAAATCCAATTTAAAAAAAAATAGGCAGAGGACCTAAATAGATATTTCTTCAAAGAAGACACAGATGGCCAACAGACACATGTGTTGGTGAGGATGTGGAGAAAATGGAACCCTCTTGCACTGTTGGTAGAAATGCAAACTGGTGTAGCCACTGTGGAAAAATGTACTGAGGTTCCTCAAAAAAATTAGAAATAGAACTACTACATAACTCAGCAATTTCATGTCTGGGTATTTATCCAAAGAAAACAAAAAACAATAATTCAAAAAAATCATGTTCGCTTCAGCATTATTTACAATACCCAAGACACAGAAGCAACCTATGTCTATCAACAGATGAATGGATAGAGAAGAGGTGGCGTATGTATATATAAGCGCCCCCCACACACAGACACACACACACACAATGAAATATTGCTGATCCATAAAAGAATAAAGTCTTGCCATTTTTGACAACATGAATGGACCTCAAAGGATTATGCTATGTGAAATAAGTGAGACAGAGAAAGACAAATACTGTATGATTTCACTTATATGTGGAATCTAAAAAACAAAACAAACAAAACAAAAATAGACTCATAGATAAAGAGTAATCTGGTCGTTGCCAGAGGGGAGGGGCATGGGGGTGGTGAGTGAAATAGAGGAAGGGCATTAAAAGGTACAAATTTCCAGTTATAAAATAAATAAGAGTTGGAGATGCAATGTACAGCATAGGAAATACAGTTAATGATATGTAACAGCTTTGTACGGTGACAGACTATAGCTAGATTCATCATGGTGATCACTCTGGAATGTATATAAATGTTGAATTGCTATGTTGTATACCTGAAACTAAGATGGTATTATATTTCAACTACTCCTCTATTTAAAAAAATAATTCTGCCACATTCTACATAGCCCTAGCATATGACCTAACCTGCCAATTACATATATGCATTTTCAAAGTAGAAATAATGCAAATTAAATAATAAAATAAAATTTGGAGTTAGTACTCACCCTAAAACTCACAAAGATAATCCTTTTAAGCACCACTGGTGCTGAAATACATAGACATTAGGGTCCTAAATTACCTGATAGAAAATCAATATATCTGAAATACATTGACACTACTCTTTGAGACTGGCCCTTGGGACACTGTATGAGACAGAAACAAAGATCAGTCTACAGCAGAGCAGACATTCAAGGCAAAAAAAAGCCATTAGTTGTCCTTTTAAAACATCTTATCTCTTAGACTCCACAAATCCCTGGGTCACCTCAACTCTTGCATACTGACCTCCACTGATTCTCAGTAACCATTCTACTGGGCCTCTTTCAGTTCTCCCTGCCACCAACCCCACGGGAAACCTTACGTCCTGCTCACTTCTTAATTGCCTTTCACTTCCCCACTCTCATCATCAATTCATCCTCTGTGACTCTATTTCCATTCCGACAACACTGATCAGTGACAACACCAATGTTTACTTGCTGCTCATTCACAGAGAAGGACTATTTCAAACCAAAGAGCGTGTGTCTCCTCCGTATTAATTCACTGAACTGGTTTTCTATCACTACACAACAGACCGTCCTAAAGCTTAGTGGCTTAAAACAATGATTTATGATTATCTGTCACAGCTCTGTGAGTTGACTGGGCTCACCTGGGTCATGAGCACTTCTGGTCTTTCATGTGGTCATGGTCTGGTCTTCATGGTCAGTGGCTGGGGCCAAAGTTATCTGAAAATCTGACTGGACTTTCATGTCCAGACTGGCTTCCATACTCACATTTCTGGCGCCTCAGCTGAAGGAGTTGGAAAAAGTAGGAACTCGATGTCTCTGTCCATATGACTTCCCTACATCGCCAGCTTGAGTTCCTCACAGCATGGTAGTTTCAGAGTGATAGGTGGCTTCTTGCCAGAGTGCACATACGTTCCAAGAGACCAAGTGTAAGCTGCCTGTCTTCTCCTTATGACCAAGCCTCAGAAGGCATGCAATACAGCACCACTTCCGTGATAGTCTATAAGTTCTACAGGCAGAGACTACAAAATGGTACAACTGTTGGGAGATGTGGCTCCTTGGGGATCATATTTAGTTAAATAGATGATCCACACTTACCAAATATGTTGCCTCACTCATCAAATATATGATAATACAGGATATACAATTTACAGAATATGATAAAGCAGGCTGTTAGATAGTGAAAACATCCCTGAAGTTGCCAGGAGAGTTATAAAAATTGTTGCTGTGTCTGAACAGCTTCTACTTTGTATGAGCATCTAGCCCCACTGATGTTGGAGAAAATCAGTGTAGACTCTTCCTCCACAGTACTCACATTCCAGAGGAGTTCAAGTTCCTTAAAAAATAGTCATGCTAACTGTTTAAATGAAAGAGACACCAATTTGTCCATCAAATAATACTATATATGCATGTACATGTGCATACACACAAACACACACACACACATGCTATCTGCTGGCCAAAGTATGGTGAAACAGTCATATTCGTACCATGCTAATAGAAACAGAAATAGCCAAACCCTTTTTGAGAGAAATTGATAATAAGTTCATCTTGCTTGACCCAGTCATTCCAATTTTGGAATTGAGATAATTCAGAAAATATGCTAAACTACAGAAAAATCTTTTCACACAAAGACATTTATCCTAAGATTATTTATAAAAGTAAAAAACTATAAGCCACCTAAATGTCTAAACATAGGAGAACAAATAACCAAACTATAGTATATACTGAGGATAAATTTTTATGCAGTCAAGTAAAATTATGTTCCTGAATATGTTTTAATGATAGGAATAGTAGTTAACATTTTTTGAGCACTTGCTGGACACCGGTACATATAGTATGGGAATGTTTAATATATATTATGTTATTTGATTCTCCCACTCGCTCCCTAAAATACATACAATTATTATATTTATTTTATGGATAAAGGAACTAAGATTTAAAGAAGCAGAATCACTTCCCCAAGTTTGCAAAAAATACAGAAATCGGGATTTGAACCAACACAGTCTGCCTTTACATTCCTGCATTCATAACCATGTTGCTTATACCACTTCTGATAATAGCATTAAATAAAAACAACATGCACACAGGCACTCATACCATTTTAAAGGGAATACAGATGCAACTAGTTTACAAAATAAAATATGCAGGAAACAGCAAGGTTGGAAGAATATAAACTAAAATACTGATAACAGTTGCCCTTAAGTGGTGATACTCTGGATGGTTTCTCTTCTCCTTTACAGGTTTTTAGGATGTTCTAGAATAAAAACAGGTTTTTTAGTCCCTTTATGGGAGATGAGGATTTTTTTTTTTTAATCCTGAGCTGCTATTCCTTTCTGTACAGATAAGAAGCCCAGCTACGTGCATATCTACCATAAATAACCTGAGGGTGTAGAATTTTAACAAAAACTAGTAAAGTTGGAATTAAGAAAGGAACCTGGAGAGGTCCTGGAAAGTTAGAAAAACAAATGCCACCTTTCACTTGGTAAGTGGTAAGCAGGGAAAACATTCTTTGCACAATGAGGATGGTTTAACTAAAGGCATCTGATAGAAGGAAGGTCTGACAGAGGCTTTGTCAATGGTCAAAGTGCAGTGGGGAATCACAGAGTTCCCAAGGGTTCCAAGGAGTTGGACCTTCCAATGCCTAGAAAGAACCAAGGTAGCAGAAGCTCTTCTGATATTAGTTGCAGATTATAGATGACAGATGCAATTGGAACTAGGTTTCTTGCCAATCATGTTTGATTAATTCTTACACTAAGCAAAAATACACACATAGATTTCAACATATACATAGATGTACAACATACGCATACATAGATTTCATACATATAGATTTCAACAATCTAATAATTGATTAAAATATATATGTTCACTGCTTTATCAAAAAAAATCATTTTCTAAATAATGAGACATTGAATGGAAAACAGACAAGTCCTTATTTTCTCATTGACTCCATCTGACCTTTTTAGTCTTGAAGACCCCAACCTTGTGGTGGTTTATCTGAACAATAATAAGACAACCAGGAGGAAGTAAATAGGTCTGTGGATATTAGCTTTATAAACCCAAATCCCTGATGGCAGCAGATGTCACAGAACTGGAAGTAACATAACGAGATGGGAGGTTCCCTCCACCATCCTGCCCTGTGTTGGCACTCCCTTCTTTGGCAACAAGGAGCAGCAACACGGGAAGGGGGACCTTGAAAACAAATAGGCAAGAACTCATCCCAATTGTTAGATTTTCCTTTTTTTTCAAATGATTTTTTTTTTTTTTGGAACATCAACCAAAAGAAAACCCTAGCCTTGTAGCGCTCTGATAGCTTACTAAATTCTAAGGTGAACGGACATAAAGTAAGCTTCACATACACTTAGATTTAATTGGCTAATTACAGGGAGAGAAAGGTGAGGAAATACACATGTATCTGGAGGAGGCCCCATCAAAGGAACTAAAGGAGACTGAATAGCACACCGTCTGTGTTTCCTGTGGCTTGTTTCTGTAATCTTCTATTCCTCTTTACATTGAATCTCATTCGTTTCCTTGAAGAATTTGGAAACCAGGTCTAAAACCTTTAGTCCATATACAAATAGAGTACATTCTATGGCACACCATAGGATGGTACACACACAAAATTACAGACCCAGCTTAGCACACCTTCTACACGAGCTCCTCATACAATAAACAAAGCTGTTCCCTTTTTTTTCTGGCCTTTGCTTCATCCAGACCAACTTTGTTGTAGGGATGCTTCTTAAAAAGGTGGAAAGTAATCACCTCTATTGAGTAAGTCAGCATTCTAGCTGTACCAGCTGCTTATCGTTGACACCTTGTTTTACACAAATGTTTGATTTTAAATATAACGTCCAAGTCAGGTTCCAATATGACTAACTTAGTGCCTTCTTGAGGGATACAGACTTTGCCCATAGTAGCTTCCCCCACTTTTCCCTCTAGTATCCCTGGGGTTGGTGCCAAATCCAAATTAACACTGAACAATATGAATTTGAATGTTAGAGATGAAAGGAAACTTGGACACCAATAAAACCTGCCTCCTAATGATACTGTTGCTTTCCTGAGCTGAGCAAATTTTTAATTCTTGCTTTTCTCAGAGTTCACAGCCTGATCGTGGTCATCCTTAGTAAATTTCAGCAAGTACCTTCCATCCCTGGAAGACCAATTCCTTCCCTATTTGCTTGTTCATCATCCTCGTTCAGCCCTTTTCTTCCCTCCCAGCAAAGTCTACCCAACCCTTCAAAGTCAAGCTCCATTAATTCCTGACACTGACAGGGACCTTTTTCATCATTCCATCCCACAACCAAATGCCCTTTCTCTGAACTCTATGGCATGCGATACCCATACCATCTGTTATGGGTTGAAGTGTGTCCTCCAAAAAGTACCTTGAGATCCTAACCCCTGTACCTTTGAATGTGACCTTATTTCAAAATAGGGTCTTTGCAGATGTATTCAAGTTAAGATGAAGTCATTAGAGTGGGCTTTAATCCAGTAGGATTTGTATCTGTATAAGGGGAGAAAAGACATAGAAGAATATGTCATGATATGACAAAGGCAGAAATGGGGGTGGTGCATTTATAAGCCAAAGAATGCCGAGGATTCTTGGCCATTGCCAGAAGCTAGGAGAGAAAATCATGGAACAGACTGTCCCTCACTTGTGAAACTGGTAACACCCTGATCTCAGATTTCCACGTTCCAGACCTAGGAGAGAACAAAATCCTGTCATGTCAAGCCACCCACTTTCTGATACCTTGTTATGGCAGCTGTAGAAATGTACACACAGTTCATTCATTACCCTTTCTTTCAATACACTGGTTACCTATCTCCACCTCCATGACTATATCCTTAACTTGTATGTATGTATGTAGGTATGTATGTATGCATGCATGCATGTATGTATGAATGAATGAATGAATGAATAAATAAATAATAACTTCTCTTGGGGCAGAAACCACATCTTAGTTTTTTTTTTTTCTTAAACAGAGATCTTTCCTATGTTAGGATTGCCAAATAAAATAAAAGACACCCAGTTACCTGGACACACTGTATTTTTATTTTCTAAATAAGACAATCCTAATTTATATATGAAATAGGTGATCAGTAAATATCAAGAAAATAAATGTGTGAATCCCTAGTGTATCAACTTTATGAAATGTTCCTTCTTAGAATTTATAACAATCAGTCATCAACAGAGACTCTGAGAAATTCTAACTTACCTTCTATTAAATTTTGGTGGCCCACACCTGCAATACTGAGTAAAATACTATAAGGGTGTATCAGAAGTAGACAGGATCCAAAAAGGAACAATTAGAATGGTCAGAAATACGAAGACAGATGCCATTATGGAGACAGAGACTGAAGAGATTAGGACTCTTCCACTTGCCATTTGAAAAGATTGAGTTGAAAGATTCATGATTAAAGTCTAGAATCATAAGAGACACATTAATGAAAAAATGTTTAGAATCTAGAATGACTAGGCTGAGAATGAAACTAATATTAATTGATTACTTCTCCATGTGTCAGGCCCTTTACAGACATTAATTCATTTTACCTTACAGCGATTATGTTAGGAAGTAGGTATTAATACCCCTACATCTCAGGGATAGGAGAATGAAGTTTAGAGAATAGAGTCAGCATTCAAACCCAAGATCCAAGACCTGTGCTCATTCCACACTCTCTAAACCTAAACAATTTCTCTCTAAACTTTTGTTCCCTGAGCCGTGCAAATTGGAAATAATTAAAGGAAGCACATATTTACTATGTAGATAACACCTACTTAAAAATCCATTGATGCAAAGAGCAGACAGGCATCAAATATAAAGTGTTACAAAATTGATGGACAAATTTCTGAGTAAGAGAGCCATTAGTGGAAGAGGATTCACATAGCACTCACCTTTGAAATTGACATCAGAAACTGCTAGAGCTTCCAGAAAACCTGGCTAAATTGATGTGGGGTCTGTTTCAGGATAACCTGCCCTGATTCTGTGTCACAGCAGAATTAGGTCACAGGTAATCCTGGCTCAGTTTCCTCTTTTGAAAATGATGGACTGTTTTCTAAGTTCCTATCCAGCAAACGTTTAAGAGCCTCTTATATGCTTCTTTCATTTCATAATTATATTAATTCTTTTCAACCGGTGTACTGTTTCCTCCTACATCTTAACTAGAATGCTTCTTCTCTTGATGTCTTTATATTTCACATTTATTCAATTAGCTGATCCCCTCTGTGTCAGGCATTATGTAGGGCACTGGGATGTAAGTGAAAACAAGAGAGACAAGGTCCTTACTTTTAAGATTACAGAACAAAAAGGAATAATTAAAATGGACAGAAATATAAAGGCAAATGCCATTGTCAAGAGACCCTAAACTAATAAACAATTACAATTTTAATGACTGTTTTGAAGGACGATTACAGAGTCCTGAGAAACTATTTCACAGTTTAACTTAAGTCTCTGGGGTCAAGGCAAACTTCCCTGAGGAAATTAACATGTAAATTTAAACTTGAAGGGGGAGGAGAACGTGGCCTACTAAAAGGTGAGTAGAGAGTATTTCTGGTAGAGGGAACTCTGTGAAGGCTCTAATTCAGGCAGGAGCCTAGGCACTACCTGGAAACAAAAGAGGGTCCACACAGCTGAAGCATGGGCAGAGAGAGGACAATAGCTTGAGATGTGGCTGGACAGTCACAAAGGGTGATCTGGGACTGCAGTAAGCTGAGTTAATAAGAAGAGAATGAGCAAAACTTGCATGCTTATTAAAATATACTCTTTCTGCTGTTTGGAATAGATTGCGAAAAGAAGGCATGAAGGAATAGTAGGAAAATTGATTTTCCATCCTCTTTTAGATTAGGCATTTTTATTATTCTATTTATCTCCACCATTGGCTCATGATGTATACTTTTTGTGTTGGTTGCCCTGGTGTTTACCATGCACATCTTTTGTTAAAACTTTATCTTTGAATATTACACTGTTTCACGTGCAGTGTAAGGAACTTAGAACATTATATTCCCAAACTCTCGCACTCATCTTTTATGCTACTGTTGGCTACACACAACACACTGATACTCTTTTTGTTTAGACAGCAATTAAAAATAAGAAAGAATACATTTACATTTGCCTTCATGTATTCCATTTCTTGCGCAAGTCATTTCATTTTGTAAAGCCAAGTTTCTGTATGATATATTCCTCTGCCTGAGCCCTTCCTTGAACATTTCTTGCAGTCTGCTGCAAGGAATGTTCTCATTTTTTGCTCATCTGAAGAAAAACAATGTTTATTTTTCTTTAATTTTTGAAATATATTTTCCCAGGGTTTCAGATTCTGGGTTGACTGTTTGCTTGTCTGTTTGTTTTTCTTTTAGCATGTTAAAGGTATGACTCAATTGCCATCTAGATTCCATAGTTTTTTTAAAGAATTACAGTAATTCTTCCAATTCCCTCTTCCAATTCTTCCCTTCCCTCTTTGGTATAGAACACATCTTTCCTCTCGGAGTGCTTTCTCATTATCTTAGATTTTTCAGCACATTGGATGAAATTTATTTAGGAATGTTCTGAGGAGAGAGTATTTATTTAGCTTGATGTTTTCTGAGCCCCCTGGATCTGTAATTTTTATGTCCTTCATTAATCTTGGAAAACTCTTGGCCATTATATCTTTAAATGTTTCTTCTGGGGGTGCCTGGGTGGCTCAGTCAGTTAAGCATCTGCCTTCGGCTCAGGTCATGATCTCAGTGTCCTGGGATCGAGCCCCGCATTGGGCTCCCTGCTCAGCAGGGAGCCTGCTTCTCCCTCTGCCCTTCCTTGTGCTCTCTCTCTCTCTCTCTCTCTGCTGTCTCAAACAAATAAATAAAATCTTTAAATAAATAAATAGTTTCTTCTGCCCTGTGTATGTTCTCATTTCCTTCCTGGACTCTAAGTCAGGGCATATGAGAGTTTTTGACATTGTCCCACAGCTCTGAAAGCCTCTTTTTTGTTTTACTGTTCTTCTTCTGTGCTTCACTTGGGTGATTTCTATTGATCTATCTTCAAATTTGCTGATTCTTTCCTTACTTTTATCAAACCTAACATCAAAAACAAAACATTGTTCATCTCTGTTACCATGTGGCTGGAAAATTTCCTAATACTTCCATTTGATTTTTCTTATGGCTTCCATCCCTCTGCTGTAATTCTCCATCTGCTTATATATGTTGTTCACCTATTGCCCCTACAATATTCACCAGAAATATTTTAAATTCGCTGTTGGATAGTTTCAACAGTTGGGCATAAATTGAGTCTGGCTTTGTTGACTTCTCCGGCTCTTGATTGTATGTGTGTGTGCTTTGTTTTGTGTGTTGTTTTGTTTTGTTTGGAAGTCCAATGTTGTGTGTAGACTAAGCCAAACATGTAGACTACGGTAAATAATATTTATGCCTGGAAATGGGCACCTGTTTTCCTTTGCTAGGTCTTTCATGTGGTTTGGGAGTCCGTCTCATTGAGAACTGAGCTGGTTTGGGAATTTGGTGTTGCTGTGGTGACTACCATGACAAACTTCCAACTCGTTTAGTGTTATCTTATGCTTAGGATCAGGGATGGTCCACCAGAGAGTTTTCCTCAGTGTTTGTTCTGTGCCCTCACAGAGGGTCTCTCTACATGCCTGTGTTCCTTCCCTGCAGTGGACCACTATGACTTGTTACTCAGCTCTTGCTAGCCAGGTGGTGGGGGCAGATGGAACAATCTCCATTACTGTGGTTCAGCTTCAGTCTGTGGAGATGCTGTGTCACTGGCTCTTGGATGTGGGGACTTCTTAGTGTTCCTGCCCCTCCCCCCATAGGAGATTTCTAATGGCTGAGACCCAGGGCATTTTCCTGCCCCCACTAAGGGATAAAATATTTTGTATTGTTGTTTCTGTTTCTCCATTACAATGGATTTTTTTTTTTTAACCTGTGGCCTTCGGGCCACAGGGTTTGGTACTCTTCTCCTAGAAGCTTGAGGTTTTTGATGTGTAGAGGACATAGGAAAGAAAGATCAAGGCAGGGTGCCTGGGTGGCTCAGTCATTAAGCATCTGCCTTCAGCTCAGGTCATGATCCCAGGGTCTTGGGATCGAGTCTCATATCGGGCTCCCTCCTCAGGGGGGGAGTCTACTTCTCCCTCTCCCACTTCCGCTGCTTGTGTTCCTGCTCTCGCTATCTCTGTCTCTGTCAAATAAATAAATAAATAAAATCTTAAAAAAAAAAAAAAAGAAAGATCAAGGCAGGACATTACACTTTCCCGCAGTGCTGCCATTACCCTCCTGAGGGCTTGCACTGAGGGAGGCTTGCTCCCCGGTCTTCCTCATGAGTACCAGTAGGTTCCCTGGAGGAAGAGGACACAAATGTTTCTGAACAACCCTTGTGTCTGTGGCTCTTAGAGTTTCCATACTCTCACACTAGCCAACACTCACCTTTCGAACGTAGTAAACATTTTAGCTGAAGCCCTTTTACACAATTGTATGAAGTCCACCACCACCCCTGCCCCCATGTAAGCAAATGCCCATGCTCCATCTCTCTTTGAAGGCACCAGTCTTTCCTTATATTTTATGTTATTTGTCCTGAGACCTCAGCTTTCTGATGGTTCCAGAAAAGTTATGAATTTGCCCATTACCTGGCTTTTTGATCTTGCTGTGGCAAAGGTGGGAATGGCCCCTTTCTAGCTTTCTCCATCCTAAATGGAAGCCAGAAGTTCCCACTTCCCTTTTAGTTATCACTGAATTTCTCTCCTTTTAACAGCAAAATCCCACAAAGGAATTGTCTGTTCTCATTGTCTTCAAGTTCTCTCTCCCCTTTTTAGGTTTTTGCCCCTACCACATATGAACATGTATAAACTGCAAGATGATCAATAACCTATATGTGGCAAATCCCAGAGTTGGTATTTAGCCCTCATTCCTACTCGGCATGTCAATAATTCTAGACACAGCCCACCTCTCCCGTCCCCTTGAGAAAGTTTCTTATTTGCCTCCCGGATGTCACCCTCCCTGGGCTCATCTCCTCCCTCAATGCCTACCCCTCACCATCTTCTTTGCAAAGTAGCTTCCTTACCTTTCCATCTGCAGAGATTCTAATGGAATGATTCCTAGGGCTTCTTTCCTCTACCTACATTCATTCTTTTGACCTCATCAGTCTCAGGGCCTTATATATCATCCACAAATTGATGACCCCAGATTTATATCTCCAAGCTTATAATTCTACACTTCTCCTCTCAACTCCAGACTTACCTGTATAACTTCTAACTCAGTATTTCCATTACTTGGGATGTCTCAAAGGCATTTTAAAAGGAACATATCCCCAACTGAGCCCCTGATCTCCCCCTTCCTCATCACACTGCTCCTCCAGTAATTTTTCCCATCTCAACAACTGGCAAAAATCCATCCTCCTAGCTACTAGGGCCAAACAAGTTTGCATCATTCTCAGTTCCTCTACTTCATTCATACTCCACATCCAGGAAGTCAACAAACCCCATCAGATCTGCCTTCAAGGTCCATGCAGAAGATGATCACTTATATTGGCCAGGATGACCACCTGATTCAAGCCACCATAGTCTCCGTCTCTCTGCAAAAGCCTCCAAGCTGCTCTCCCTGCTCAATTCTTCTGAAGTTGGGCCCTGGTAAAGGAGAAGTCAAAATCCTGTTGCTGTGCTCAAAATCCTACAAACATGCCTTCCTATTTCACTCAGAGTAAAAGCCAAAGTCCTCACAGTGACCTGGAAGACCAACCCACGATACAGGTGTGACTCCGCCATCTACCACTTTCCCCTCTGCTCCCCTCTCTGCCCAAGAGGTTGCTCTGACTTTTATGTTGTTCCTCAAATATGCCAGGCAGACTCTGCTTCAGGGCCCCTGGAACTGCTGTTCCCTTTCCTGAAATGTTTTCCTACCAAAATGTGCATGTTTTATCCCCTAACCTCTTTCAGGCCTTTCTTTCCTCAGTCGACACTCCCCCCGAGGCCTTCCCCGCAGTGCCGTCTAAATCACAGCCGCCTCTCCCACAACCCCTCTCGCCTCCTCCCCCGCTTCATCTTCTCCTCAGTCCTGACAACTGTCTAACATGCTATATATTCAATTCTACGTCTGTAAATTGCCTTGATTTATCCCACAAGAATGTGAATGCCTAAAAGGCGTGCAAGTTTGTAAGCATTGTTTGCCATACCTTCAGCCTCCAACACCTTATCTAGTACATAGTAGGGGCTGGACAAATATCTGTTGAATCCATGAAATTTATCACAGGCTAGGATTTTTTAAATGGTTGGGAACTTCACTCAGCCTTCTTTCTCCCCCACCCCGCCAAAACCCTGAAATGGTGCTGCCATCCACCTTAACGCATCAGGACATTAGAAGGAAAAAGTTTTATCTCCTCCTCACACTGGCAGCTACGCACTCAGATTTACTGATCTCTAAGGGCACTTACGTATCTACTGTTTATTTATTTTGGAATTATTTTATTATCAGCTTTACATGGTTATAAACCGTTGCCAGGATGGAAACTCCTCAGAGGACTGTTATTACTCATCCTCAGGATGCTCCCTGACCTGACCTTGAGAAATAACTGCAGCTCCTTGCAGAAGCTGGAGATAATAAAATCTTCCTTACTTGCTTTGGGCCAAGGAGATTTCTGCCCAGCACCAAGAACAGGCTGCTGTTAGCTGTGGAGCTCTGCAACAAGTCTCATGAATCATCCCCAAGGCCCATGAGAGATACACCCTCCTTCCCATTAAGACGGACCATGGAATCCACCACAGCCAGGGATCTCTGAAGATTTTATTCATGTGTGCATGTCTATGTCCCTACAACAAATAAAAAGCAAACAACAAATAAGCAAAAAGCAAACGAAAATTCAATTCCTGCCTTTTTTTTAAAGGTCAAAAAGACCTTCAAATTATGGCAAGATATTCTACGTAAAGTTTCAAAAATAGAACAAGTTGCCCATAATCACAACATCCCAAGACAACCAACTTCTTCAATTTTGTGTATCATCTGTCTTTTTTCTATGAATATTTTACAGTTGTATTGGTTCACAAACCGGCCCCCACACACAAGGGTGAGGAGAGACTGCAGAAAGAGGCAGACCACTCCAGATTGGTAGATGGTGGTTTTAATAAGCAAGGGAACTTATTTACAAGGCTTGTCTTGGGCAGCTGTAAACAAGAAATCTCCATATCTGCCCACCAGAATCTTGAAAATTATTTCAGAGGCCTTAACTAGGTTCAGTCACATACACCATCCAGAAAGTCTCCATCTTACTATCTCAAGGCTGTATCCTTGAAGGCCTTCTTTGTGGGAAGGGTGGGCAGAAAATACATTCCAAGGGCAGGGGTGGGGAAACAAGCCTACATTTGACCTCCTCCAACAAACAGTAGGCTTGATGTATGTGCAGTTGCGTATCTTTTTTAAAACAAGTATTATAATCATTATCAAGGGGTTAACAAAAATTAATGAGCACAAACTGTAAACCATGTGTTCGAGACATGTGGCTTATATAACCAAGAATTAAACCCTGTCCTCAAGGGGGCTGTAGACTAGCACTATCCAATAGTAATAGAACACAAATCACATACATAAGTCCAAATTTTCAAAGAAATGGGTAAAATTAACATTATGGACATATTTCATTGAACCCAATGTGTCTAAAATATTATCATTTTGACATGTAATCAATGTAAAATTGTTGGGGCACCTCACTGGCTCAACTGGAAGAGCAGGAGACTCTTGATCTCGAGCTCATGAGTTCAAGTCCCACATGGGGTGTAAAGATTACTTAAATAAACTTTAAAAAAAAAAAAGAATATAAAATTGTTAATGAAATATTCTACTTTTTTTTTCATACCAAATCTTCAAAGTCTGGTGTCTCTTTCCCTCTTGCGGTACATCTCTATTTGGACCAACCCCATTTGCAGTGTTCAAACGCCGTACAAGGCTCAGAGCCACCATGCTGAACAGGCCAGTTGCAGCTCAAAAGGTCACTTTTCCAGGTTTCTAAGTTTTTATCTTCAGAATTATCATTTTTCATGCCTTCATGATATACCATTGGGTTTACATGATCATTGTTGGGTTTTTTTAAACTTTAAGTTAGCTCCATTTTATTTACAGTTATAAATCAGACAGCCCTGGATTTATTTTTCCGTATTTTGAATTAGTATTTAATTAGACTACCCTCACGGATGTGGAATGATTGAGGTAAAAGGTTCAAACATGGTAATGGCTTTTGGTGCACATTTTCAAGTTGCTTTCCAAAACACTGAGTGATTTCACTGTGCCTCTAGCAATGTGTACAAACCAGTTTCACTCGGCACACCCTGATGCTAGTCTTGCCATTCCACATCCTTCCTGACTTCCTTCCAGCCTTCTTGGGCATTCGCTTTCCAGAGCTATCTTGTTGTTGTTGTTGTTGTTGTTGTTGTTGTTGTTGTTGTTGTTGTTGTTATTCTGTTTGTCTTTGTTAATCTGGTTTCTCTGGTTTTGCTTGATTTCCTTGATTTAGGATATCCATTGGTTTTAGTGTTGTTGTTTTTATGTGAGAAAATAATTCCAGTTCTAATTCCACACTACTGCTCACAGAATTTCTCCTCACTTACTGGGCCAACTGCTACCCAGAAGGGAAATGCAGACTCAGAGCAGGGTGGGATTTTTCGATCACCTCCGTTCTTTCTCCTGTTCCCACTCCTGGGAGATCTTCTAGAATGGGAATATGCCGCAAAGTTCTGCTAAAAATTAATTAGCAAGAGATATATTTAAATGTCATATTTGTTTTAGTAGCATAAACAATGTGAGAATCCAGGGTAATTGGGTCTGCCCATCTGAATGCAAAAGGTAACACCAGTTATGAAACCAGCATCCAAAGGAAGGAGAGAAAATAGAAGAGGAGAGACAATTCCATATATTCAAAGTAAGTGGATTCGGCCCTAAAAGAAAGGCCAGCTGAGGCCAATGCAAAAGAAATATTTATAACATCTTCTAGGTTTTAAGAAATAAGAAAAACCCAAGTTTGTGTTATTTCTGGTGATAGACTGGGTCTGCACACCTTTCTTGTCATTGTGGGTTAAAATAGTAAGACCACTTGTATTTTTGGCAGACTAAATAATACTGATGTTTTATTTGCATTTCTAAGAGAACAAAGACCAAATATTTTCCATAACTTTGTTTTTGGTTTGTGTATACATATTCTGTTTTTCCTTTTTCTTTGGAAATAATTTTAAACTTAAAGAAGAGTTGCAAGAGTGCAGGGAATTCCCATATACTACTTGACCCAGCTTCCCTGATGCTCACATTTCACATGACCATGGTAAAGTTATGCAAACTAAGCAATACCATGAACTGAACTCTTTGGATTTCACCTGTTCTTTCCCTAATGTCTGTTCTCTGTTGCAGGATTCCACGTCACATGCAGTGATCGGGTCTCCTGGGTCCTCTGCAGTCCGTAACAGTTTCTGTCCTTTCTCGCCTTTCATCACCTCAACACTTCCAAAGAGCATTTCAGTAGGGCACTTTGCAGAATTTCCTTCAATTTGTGTTTTCTGATGCTTTCTCCTAATTACACTGGGATTATGGGTTTGGGGAAAGGATATGACAGAGCGAATGCCATTCTGAATGCATCATATCAGAGGGTGCCTGGAACCAACATGACCTACTACTGACGGTTTTGGTTGTATTTTCGTTATTGTGTCCTTGGTTTATTTTATCCATGGTTTTTCTCCAATTTTCTCAAAAAGCATAAAAGAAAGAAGAGTGACATTTGAATATAAATGAATATAAATGAGGGGCGCCTGGGTGGCTCAGTCGGTTAAGCGACTGCCTTCGGCTCAGGTCATGATCCTGGAGTCCCGGGATCGAGTCCCGCATCAGGCTCCCTGCTCGGCAGGGAGTCTGCTTCTTCCTCTGCCCTCTTCCCTCTTCGTGCTCTCTGTCTCTCATTCTCTCTCTCTCAAATAAATAAATAAAATCTTTTAAAAAATAAATAAATAAATAAATGAATATAAATGATTATTTTTAAGGACAGTTACATTCTAAATATTTCCTTCAAACTTGTCACCATAAGAGACTTCAATGTCCAATGAAGCTACCACCATTTATTTTTCCATTTATATATATTTATTTTTAATTTTTTAAATAATTTTTGCAAGAATAGTACAAAAAAAATTTTTTCCAGAACTATTTAAAAGTCAGTTGACAGAACGCCACTTAACCCCTGAATCCAAATAAGGATATTCTCCTACATAACCACAATACAACCATCAAATAGAAGTTAACCTTGTTATGTTACTACCACCTAACCCACAGGCTCCCATCAAGTAGCCTAGCGTCCCAACAAAGCCCTTTAGAAAAAGGATCCACCCAGATATAAAGTGCATTTAGCTGCCATGTCTCTTTAAGCACCTTCAGTTCAGAATAATCTCTCAGTCTTCCTTGACATTTGAAAATTATAGACCAGTTAATTTGTGGCATGTCCTTAAGTTTATCAGAAGTTTCCTTATGATTAGGGGCAGCTGGGTGGCTCAGTTGGTTGAGCGTCTGTCTTCAGCTCAGGTCATGATCTTCAGGGTCCTGGGATCGAGCCCTGCATTGGGCTCTCTGCTCCATGGGGAGTCTGCTTCTCACTCTCTCTCTCAGGTAAATAAATAACATCTTTTTTAAAAAAAGTTTCCGGGGTGCCTGGGTGGCTCAGTCGTTAAGCGTCTGACTTCAGCTCAGGTCATGATCCCAGGGTCCTGGGATCGAGCCCCACATCGGGCTCCCTGCTCGGCAGGAAGCCTACTTCTCCCTCTCCCTCTCCCCCTGCTTGTGTTCCCTCTCTCGCTGTGTCTCTATCAAATAAATAAATAAAATCTTTAAAAAAAAAAAGTTTCCTTATGATTAGATTCAGGGTAAGAACAACAAGGAAGTGATCCTGGGTTCTTCTGGTTGCATCTTTATGTGTGGTACATGATGCTGCTAGGTGTTATAACTGGTGATATCAATTTTGATTGCTTGATTCAGATTTTATCTGCCAGGTTTCTCCATTGTAAAGTTTCTATTTTTCCCTTGTAAGTATAAAGTATGTGTGGGGAGATACTTTGAGTCTGTGAATATCTAGTTGTTCAACAGACTTCTAGCCATTAGTTTTAGCATCCATTGACATTCTTGCTTGATTCAATTATCACTATGATAGTTGCCAAGTGGCAATCTTCTAATGCCATCATGTTTTTCTCCACTTATTAACTGGCATTCTACTGTTTAAAAAAAAAGGCTTTTTCTTCTTCCCATTTGTTCTTCTCTAACGTATTTAAATCAATAGGTAGGGACTTTGAGATTTTTATTTTATTCAATTGGTTATAATCTAACACAACCATTTATTTTATTTTGTCGCTCAATTTGTCCCAGCTTTGATAATTGGTTGTGCCCTTTTAAGCTGGGTTCCATTACTTGTTGATATGTCTCTATGATTCTTTAAACACTCCCTTATGGCACCAAAAATATTCCAGGATCATCTTATATTTTCCCTGCCTGAACCCTGAAATCACCATTTCTCCAGTTCTGGTTCCTCAGAGTGGAGAAAGGAATTTACAAGTCATGAACACACAACATGGTGTGTTCACTGCTAGGGTGTTGCTATCCCCAGGCCCTCTCAGTGGACAGAGGCTCACACATGCACACACAGACACACGCACTCACATCTGTATTTATTTCCATCACTAGTTGTATACACTGAAAACTGAGTCCACACTAATACCACTCATGAATATCCAACCTTCTGGGTTTTCATTTTCTCCCTTTCCAGAGTTGTAACTCCTTTCTCTGACAGTGAGCATGGACTCCCACCATTGTGAATGTATTCACTTACTAGATCAAGCCCCTTTAAATGTGGCCAATCTCCCCTCACCGCCACCACCACTGCCAGCTCAGCTCACACAACCACCTGCCTTACCCGCTCTCGGCTGCCACCCTGCTTGGATGACACTGTCCCGCACTGGGCTGCCACCTCTCGCACCCTCCTTACATGGCGCACTCCTCACCACACTCAGGCTCTGACGCTCAGACCAGGGTGCCACACCCCAACGCCCGCAGGCACGGATGTCTGCCTTGTTCAGCCCTACCTAATGGCTTTTATCAGGAATTAATCAGGAAGAAGAGCAGGAATGGAGGTAAGGTTGGCAGGAAGGAAGCATGATTTGAAGTAGTTTGGACTCTTACTAAATGTGAGCTGTACTTTTTAAGGGTCTCATTACTTCATAATCATATACTGCCATGATATTCTTTAGAAAACCAGCTACAAATTATCAACCACTTGTTGCAGTCATCAAATCTACCTTCAAAGGATAAAGATCACTAAAGATAATCTAAAGATTATTATACCATCTCTGCCACACTCATCAGGATGACTACTATCAAAAAAAAAAAAAAAGAAAATAACAAGAGTTGGCAAGGATGTAGAGAACTCGGAACTCTTGTACATTGCTGGTAGGAATGTAAAATGGCTAACCATTATGGAAAACAGTATGCAGGTTCCTCAACAAATTAACAATAGAATTACCATATGATCCAGCAATTCCACTTCTGGACATATACCCAAAAAGAGTGACAGCAGACTCAGGGATATTTGTAAACTCACATTCATAGCAGCATTAATCAAAATAGCCAAAAGGTACATGTAACCCAAGTGTCCACCGATGGATAAATAGATAAATAAAATGTGATGTAGACATACAATGGAATATTATGCAGCCTTAAAAAAGGAACTTCTGACATATATTTTAATGTGTGTGAAACTCAAGGACATTATGCTAAGTGAAATAAGCCAGTCACAAAGAGACAAATCCTATATTATTCTATTTCTATGAAATACCTAGAGTAATAAAATGCATAGAGACAAAAAACAGATGAAAGGTTAACAGATGATGAGGGGAGAGAGGATGGGAAGTTATTGTCTAATGGTATAGGGTTCCAGTTTTGCAAGATGGAAAAACTTCTGGGGATCGATGGTCATGATGGTTGCACAATAATGCAAATGCACTTAATACCACCGAACTGTATGCTTAAAAATGCTTAAGATGGTAAACTTTATGTCATTTTTTGGTCTCAGTTGTGGCTGTTATAGAGTGCCATGGACTAAGTGGCTTATAAACAACATAAATTTATTTTCACAATTCTGCAGACTGGGAAGTCCAAAATCAAGGCAGCTGGGGTCTTCTGTGTTCTCACGTGGAGGGAGGGGTGAGGGAGCTCTCTGGAGTCTCTACGGGCACTAATCCCATTCATGAGAACTCCACTCTCATGACCTCATCAGCTCCCAGAGGACCCACCTCCAAATACCATCACACTGAGGATTAGGTTTGGACATAGGAATTGGAGGAGTGGCAGGAGCCCCGAATAGTCAGACTTTGTCATGTATATTATCCACAATAAAAAATACTTTTTTAAATTATACAAGCTTTGAACATTGTTACAGAAAAGACGTTTTTGAAACGTCCCAAGCAGGTAGACAGCAATGGAACAAAGTATATAGTTCCTGCACAATGACTATGCTGATAGAACAATCCCCATGTTTCCCTATTACCTTATGCAAACACATGTATTTATAGGAATCCTAATAGTTAGCTATCTTTAAACTTCAAGAATAGAAAATCTTGGAGAAAGTATTCTGTTTAGGTCTTGGATAAGTTAATATGAATTCAATGTATCCATATATTTTTTTAAAAAACAGGTATTTTCAGGATAATTTCAGCTAAACATACCTGAAATGTCATAAAACTCCCTCAACCATATATATATATATATGAAAAGAAATGTCAAGAGAAACAACAGATAGTGCTGAGAATAAATTCTCCCAACTCCATAAATTATACAGTGGAGTCTATTTGAATAATGCAATCAATCCACATGAAGGTTTTAGGCAACCTGATTAATTCAACAAACCTTCACTGAATGCTACTTATGCCAAATAACAGTATTGAGTAATGAGGCTATAGAGATGAGCATGACCTAATTTCTAACCGCTTGGATTTTAAATATTCTAGGTGGGAGAAGACAGAAGGTAAGAGCAGAACTGGTAACTACTTAAACTCTGAATATATTATCTTGTGTAATCCTCACAACCTCCCAATGACTTAAATATTATTATTCCCATTTTTCAGATGAGCAAATTGAGGCTGAGAGACATTAAATAAATGACTCAAGGGTTAACTATTAGTGAAAAACAGAGATCTAATTTCTGTGTCAATCCATCTGATTCCAAAATCCATACTCTGTCTCCAGCTTTAGCATATGTTACATTATATCCAGCTGTATCACACAATATAGACATAGGAATAAATAATTACAGCCCACTACAACATTGGTGATACTAAAAATACTTAGCTCCCTGGGTTAGGCTAAAAACCACTACCACAAAGTGGTTACTTACATAGTGGAATTTGAGATTATGTAGGAATTCTGTAAGTGACAAAGGAAGAAAGAATATACGATGGCAATGGGAAACTAAAAATATTTTCTTTTTTCCTCAATATCAGGATTTTGTCCCTGGTAGAAATAATCTTCCTTATTCCTCCTTCTATCTGTCTCATTCCTCTCCTTGAAAAACTGGATCAAAACTCAGCAGTGCAGTGAAAACACTAATTTGAAAAGATATATGTGCCCCTTTGCTCATAGCATTATTTACAACAGCCAATATATCGGAAAAACCCAAGTGTCCATCGATAAATTAATAAAGAAGGTGTGATGTATAAATACAATGGAACATTACAGACATAAGAAAGAACGAGATCTTGCCATTTGCAACATGGATGGACCTAGAAGGTATTATGCTAAGTGAAGTAAGTCAGAGAAAGACAAATACCATATGACTTCACTTATATGTGGAATGTAAAAAACAAAACAGAAATGGACTCAAATACAGAGAATAAACTGGTGGTGGCCAGGGGAGGGGGGATGGGCAAAACAGGTGAAGGGGATTAAGAAGCTCAAGCGTCCAGTGATGCAGTAAATAAGTCACAGGGACGAGAAGCATAGGGAATATAGTCAATAATGTTGTAATAACTTTGTGTGGTGACGAACTACACTTACCATGCTGAGCATTGCATAGTGTATATAATTGTCAAATCCCTATGCTGTATACATCAAGTTAGTATAACATTGTATGTCAATTATACTTCAATAAAAAAGTTTTTAATTGAAACATAAATAAATAAAGTAATTGCTTGGGGGTCCAAAAAAACCCCTCAGCAGTGAACAATTCTACGTAAGATACCTTTTCTCATTCATGCACCCTTCCAATTCACTCTGGTCTACAGCTCACCCACAAGAAGGTGTCCCATTTCCGTGTTACTTATAAATGTTCTCAGACCTTTGCAAAGGTCTGAGAATGCTTCTTTCACTGTTCCCTTTACATAAACAGATGCTTCTGGAAAGCTATGTTTTGAAGATTTTTTTTTTTTTGTAATATGTTTCCACTTGGCATATCTTGGTACGTATCGTATCTGTGCTGTGGTGTACCATCTTCTGTCTCTTTTGTATCCCCACATAGAGTCTATAATCATCTTCAGCATGTGAGGGATGCTCAGGAGATATTACTAATTGATTTTAAGTTTTCTCAAAGAACATTCATTATCATTATCATTATGCCCACACTGGAAAAGTGTCAGATGTCAATGTCTACTTGGTAGAAAGAAATTGACTCGTGAATGTTAATACCTCCGTGAAATATTTTTCTATAGATAACAATTTTCTAGGAAAATGCTCTTGCGATGTAATGACTGCATACAGACTCATCCGTTCTCTGGGGAAGGAAAAGCACCCCTACAACACACACCTCCCAGACTTGGCTAGTGACAGGGCTAATATAGATGCCCAGAGCTACATCCCTTACCCAGAGCTGACACTCTTTTTATCCATCATACCTCAAGCATCAGAACACTAATTCATGTACAGGATAAGACAACTGCCAAATTATTAGACCACAGAGAGAAGCTCCTCAGACACCTGTCATGTTGATGAAAGCAGCACCGTCCTCTGACCTTTGCTGGTTCAAGGTCGATAATGAGACAAGTCAGGCAGGAAGAGCAGTGTGTGCCGACTCCATTAACGTGCGCTGTGTGCACTCAGGAGCACTGCATCTCCTGTCAATTAGTGCAGGGAAACTGGGGACTACTGGTTACCAGAGATGTGGCATAGCGAGCCGCGGTTACCTTTGCTTCTGTAACCTGCTGCATTTTAATTAGCCCCAGTCCCCTGACTATTTCTTCAATGCTTCATTATTGCCATCCTCAAGAAACTCAAGTAAGGCTTTGTACATCTCACATCATTAATTGGAAGAAACGTGGAACATTCCAGTAATGGAGCTGGAGGACTCTGGACTCTGGGCAAAGGCTATGTGCGGGGCTTCTCAGAACAATATAGTCAGTCGTGACTTTGCTCAGAGCTGCGTGGAACACGACCAGTAAGAGAAGCACAGGGAGAGACGAATGGTTTTCTGGGAGAGAAGCCATGGGGATGCAGCTAGGAAAGAGACAAAAATAAACGGGTGATGGTGGCCACTCAGACCGGCGTGTCCATGGAGGAGTCAGCTCGTACTCTTACAAAGAAAGAAAAGCCATTAAACAAGCCATCTGAGCAAACAAAGGGAAAAAAGGAAGGAATTTTAAAAATATGAAGTGGAAAACGTCTTCATACTTTTCAAGCTTCTCTCTTATAAAGAGAAAATGGTCTGAACCTTTGCAAAACCGTTCTACCCGGATAGATTTAGAAGTTGAAAACATTAAAGGCAGCTGAGGCTTGTTCTAATCAACCAACAGCACGGTTCGCAGAGCTGTGGTTCGCAAACTTGAGTGAACATCACAATTACCCGGAGCCCTGGGAAAACACACACTGCGAGCTCACGCCTCCCCTCCTTCAGGTTTCTGACCAGGTAGATCTGGGATGGACTAGAGAATTCGTATTTCTAGGAAGTTCCCAGGTGATGCTGTTACTGCTAGTGGGGGAAGGGCACCATATTTTCTGAACAACTTTCCAGGAAACAGCTACCCAAAGTTGCAGTAACGCCTAAAAGAAATAATCAATCCTCGCCTTGTAAAACACAGACAGCTTTATATACGATCACCTAAGTTAGTTCTTAAAATGTTAGCATGAAGTTTTATATGCATTAACATCCCATTATTTTATTTAATTGGGTAAACTGAAATACTTGTCTTAGTGAGATTCTTTAGAGCAAAAATTTTTATAAAGAGTTCGTTGTAGAGTAAAAAGGGCATCTCTTTGCTCAGAGCATGTGTCTGTAATATCTTCCTCTTCACCTAAGAAATGTTGTTTTATTTATATGTATAAAGGATAACTCAATATAGGCCGAACTGCATGGGACAATGACCTGGTAAGTATTTGAAGCGGGTGTGTGTGTGTGTGTGTGTGTGTGTTAGTTTAGTTTTCTAGCCATTGCTTTATCTAAAAAAGTATACAAAGCTAAATATTAGACGTTATACATAATATCATTATGACGATGGAACAACCCATTTTAATACATGCAGACTTCAGTTACTCATCTATAAGATGTAGAAACCCACTTAAAAATCTTTGTTCCAGGGTGTCTGGATGGTGCAGTCAGTTAAGCATCCGACTCTTGTTGGTTTCAGCCTCTTTCATGATCTCAGGGTCCTGGATCAAGCCCCGCGTGGGGGTCCACACTCAGTGTAGAGTTTGCTGGAGATTCTCTCTCCCTCTGCCCCTCCTGCACATGCGCACTCTCTCTCCTTCTAATAAATAAATAAATAAATCTTTAAAAAAAAATCTTGGTTCCTTCTTAAGATTCCATGACATGGAATTTCCTATTTTTCTATTTTTCCTATTCTAATTTTCTATAATATTCTATTTTCTGCTTGAGTCAGCATGTTTACTGCCTGGTGTGACATTCAGATTAGAAATGAACATTTTAAATTCTGAGTTCAGGTTCTTTGGCAAGTTATTTTTTTTTCTTCTAGATTAGCACCAAATTGAAACGACCTGTTCCTTTGCCTCTCCTCCACGTTCGTGCAGACAGAAGTTCAGATGCACTGCACATTCTATAAAACACCAACCCTGATACTCCTAGGATAAGTAATGCATTAAAAAGGTCACATTCAGAACCACAGAAAGATCAAGTCTTTTGAGAAATTCTTTCTATGGCAGAAATTGAAATTTCTTAGAAAGAGCCCTGAGAGATCATTATATTTTAATTCAACTGAAAAATCACTTGAAATTCACACTTTCTCCATCCACTTTATTTGACCTAAATTAGAATGTCCAATGCTAATGACTCAGTAGCCTAGTATTCTGAAACTAATGAATTCTGAATCCCTCCTGTAACATCACATTTGTTGAGAGCTTCCAATCACGTCCGTGGTTCATACTGATTCTGTAGCGGACTGTTGGTCAAAGCCTGAGTCCATGGCGGCACGGCACCTACAGCCAACGTCTTGAACCAGGAGTGGGAAAACAGTGGGTGTAAGGATATGGTTCTACCTACTTGGTTTAGGTCTAATACTATTTTTAGAAATGTTTATTTGGAGGCAATAAGGTTTTCTCCAATCCCATCTTTCCCCTTTGGACCCAACTAGCCTATAAGAAACCAGACAATGGGGAGTAGAAATGTGAGTAAAAAATTGAAGTCCTCATTCAAAGTTTTCACGAGAGTTTCAGGCTGCTTCTACCACCAGAGAGCCAATAAATATTTAAACCTGCTGACTTAGACACCTTTGTCTGTGTCCTTGTACACGTAAAGCACGGCTCAAGATTTCAGAAACTGAAAGTCTAACCGCAACTCTTCTCCTTGCTGCCCCCAGCATTTCAGAATTTGAGTGGATCGCCCCTCTTTTTTAAAGCATCCATGGAGCCCCTCATTTTCTCTCTCATCCCCTTAGATAATAAAGTTAAAACAGATTTTCTCTCACACTTGGCACACCTCAGATCAAAATCACCAAGCTTCTATGTAGAAAATTCCTTTTCTTCAGAGTGGCACTTTCAGATGACAAAACGTGTGCAGATCATGAAGGGGGGAGGAGGGGAGAAGAAAAGCTCCAGCCCTTTCTGTTCTGATACTGACCTTCCACTTACACAGGGAACACACAGAGAGCTTGCAGGACTATTGTCAAAAGTATTTTCCTCTGTGGAGGAGTAAACTGAGGCCCTGAGGATTGCAGGAACTAATGTGAGAGCGAGCCAGCCCCGCACAACATGGTAAATCACTTCCTATTGGGTCTCTGCCGCTGTTCAGGGATCCCTGCAGAATTCAACTCTGTCAGCGCTCTCTGTATAGAGATGACCACTAAATTGGTGGTTCAACATTGTGTTAAAATCCTATATATTTTCAGCTTAGATACAGAAAAATAAAGACACAAATTTTAAGAGTGTAAAAAATTCTCGCATGCTAGAGTCACCCATATTTGATTCTACAAAGGAGTCTACTGACTTTTCATGACTCGTATACCCAAGATCTTATAGCCCAAGTTTTCATTTATCACCAAGTATTTTGGTAGCTGCTGAGACAAACCCAAGTTTATTGTTTCCTTCAGGCTGTCCGAGTAAAGGCTTCTATCCTCCTTATACAGACCTAAGGGAGACAGTTCCAGTCTTCACGGATCAAATCACTGAGACTACATGCCCGCACACAAGCAAGAATGAAGGGAGTTTATAAATGAAAGGGTGCTGTTGTTTTTTTTTTAACCACCTACTGTGTGAAGCATCACATTCCACCAGGAAGGGAACTGTAAAGGAAGAAAAAAGAGAAAAAGGAAAGAGAGAGAGAGAGAGAGAGAGAGAGAGAGAGAGAGAGAGAGAGAGAGAGTGTGTGTGTGTGTGTGTGTGTGTGTGTGTGTGTGTGTGTGTGATCAGACTGCCCTCTGGTGGACATAATTTATTTCTTTCTTCTTTGAAGATCTAACAAAGGAGAAAGGCAGCAAGAAAAAAAAAAAAACAGGGAAAGGACAAATTAGAACATGAAAAAGAAGAAAAAAAGGGGAGGAAAGGAAAGAATATAGACAAGAAAGTCAAAAGAAAAAAGCAAACTAAAAATACTGGAGAGCAGAAATCAGGGACGTCAAAAAGGATATTTGGGTTAAGAAAAGGAAGAAACAGGATTATGAGCAAAAACAAAGACCAAACAATGACTAGTCTCACCTCACCATTTGATTAATCCCAGTTTTACAGAAAAAATTAAAAATTCTAAATTCTAAATAGATATGGCACATTAATATTTTTCTCAATAGGTCTGCTTTGCTCATTTAAACTGTTTTCATAGCAGCTCTTAGACATAAAAATTAAACATTTTGTGGAACTTTTCTTTTTCAAAAAAGTTACAAATGTAAAATTGCTTTTTCCTTGCACTTTTATAAGTGGAACATAAATCCTGATAGGAACATACAAATCATAAATATACAGTGCTGTGTCCACTCCATATTTACCACAAACAGGAGGGGAAAGCGACTATTGTTTTATTTTGTTGACAGATTGAATGATTTGCTCACACATTTTCTAGCTATTTAGATGCTTTGGAGAGAAAACAATGAAGGTTAAAATATTATAAAATTTAAGATGAATTGGCGATTTAAAACGTGTTTATTACATAAAGACTACAGTAGGATCTGAAGTCTTTTCTTTTCTTTTTTTTTTTCATTTTTTTATTCTTATGTTAATCCCCATACATTACAACATTAGTTTTAGATGAAGTGTTCCATGATTCATTGTTTGTGCATAACACCCAGTGCTCCATGCAGAATGTGCCCTCCTCAAGTAGGATCTGAAGTCTTACTGACAACTGACAACATCCCTCATGCATTCTGTTGTCAAATTTTGGCATGGGTATCATTAATGTCAAGTATGACAAAAAGAGAAATTCAGAGAAAGCTAGAACCACCATCCTCATGCTTCCAACCCTACATTTCCCCAAAATACCATCAACCAGAGCCATAGTATCTCTGTCCTGGGGGGGGGGGGCGGGGCATGAGACCTTCACTGTCCACCCCTGTGCAAGGGATTCAAGAGTCCAGGAGAGCAACTCAAGTGCCCAGCCCCAACATTCCCATCAGCTGCACCACTGTAGAGCTCAGTCCCATTCGGGACTGATTATTACCCACTCCTTGCCACTGAAACACACACAGTGGCCTCCATCTTGAATTGACAAACGATCATTTTCTGCTGCTGCGAGACTGGAACCCCCTCTTAGCTAGTTAGCCAAGGGGATATTTGGAAAAGGGGCAAAATCAATTAGTTTCATCAGCCTTTAAGACATCTTGGGGCATGCAACCAAGCTAAAGCACAGCCAGTTAATCTGATTCTGTGCCAGAAATCATAGGCAAAGAGGAAACAAAAGGAAAAGAAAAACAACCATCAGACGTATTTTTCACCAACAGATCTCTTCCTTCTACCCCAGAAAGAGCAGCCAAAGAGGCTGCACTGAGCATTCCTCCCTGCCTACAGGTAAGACAGGGATGTGACCACACGTGCCTCCTCACAAATGCACCTGGGCATGGTTGCATCTCTTGGGCTCATTCTTGGCCAAGCTCCTGTTCATGGGACTGAAGGGAAATTCAAGTGGACAGTCATGAAGATTGACCTTTGGTCTACCTTTGGCTTTAACGCTCAGACATTTTGTTACTTTGAAACACAAAGCACCCTCTCTAGTTTACCATATTCCCATTAGGCACTTGCCTAAAGGTGCTGATAATGAACATGCATTTTACTTCCTAAGTGTTCAAATTTCTGGAGAGTGGTGTCATCACCTCTTGGGCTGCACAAGTAACCTTAGGATATGAATCTCTTTTCATTCCTCCTTTCCTTCACTCCCTTGATTTATTCACTTCTATCATGTCTTTCCATACTGAAAAGTAAAACCTAATTATCTTCACTAAGAACCTTCATTTTGCTCAAACATAAAAAAAACGAGCTTCACACTCTGCCAGCAGCCATCTCTGATCAAAAAAAAGAAAAGATCTCTCCCTCTCAGAGAGCAGGATACACTAAATACAGGGATCAGACAATAGGCAAGAGAGTTCCACAACGGTGGAACAGAAATTCTAAATACCATTAATGAAAAAAGTCTCCCAAATTTAGCATGATAAAGGTTTAATATCCTGGGTGGAATCCACTTCCCATTCTAAAAAAACTTTTAGGGGCACCTGGGTGGCTCAGTCGTTAAGCATCTGCCTTCGGCTCAGGTCATGATCTCAGGGTCCTGGGATCGAGCCCCGCATCGGGCTCCCTGCTCGGTGGGGAGCCTGCTTCTCCCACTCCCCCTCCCCGTTTGTATTCCCTCTCTCGCTGTCTCTCTCTGCCAAATAAATAAATAAAATCTTAAAAAATAAAAAAATAAAAAAATTTCAGCTTGTAAGATTACTGTTGGAAAACAGTAGTAGCTTTGCAGGGGAGGCAGTATTGATTACAAATATGTTTACACCAGAAGGTAAGTCACAGGCTTTAGAACCAGACAAAAACAACAAACAAATTTCAGATGCTTTCTTTTGAGAAATTACAAACTTATCAAAACCAAAAATGCGGGGGTTTTTGCTCATTAAGCTAAAGGGGTCAGTTTTTCTAATGTCTACATTGATCCATGATAGCAAATTGGACATTAGCAAAAATATGAATTATTTTTGATAATAAAGATGATGCATTTAAGTCTTATTTCTGCTTCGCAGCAATTTGGGGTGTTCACAAATAGTAATGCCAACTGTTGACATTTATTATTAAGTGTGAAGGGTAGGGTACATCTCTGAACATAAGCCAGGTTGCTAAAGCCAGAATGACCAGCTATATTTCTAACTATTTATAATTTATATTTATAAGATAAATTTCATGCTTTCAGCAATTTGAGAAAATCAAAAATGAACTCGATTTTTGAAAATTATATCCCATTTAACATAACTCTAGGAAAATGAAGGTTCAATCAATCAAGTTACTTAAAAGAACATTTCTATAACTAGATTAATTCATGTAATTATCTTTACCAGATTAATTTTACTTGAGACTTATAATTATTTTCCTAGTAATTGCTAACTTAGGCCCACAGCTATTGACTCTAAAGTTCCTTTGTCATTCAGAAAACATTTATTTACTACTAGGTGTTAGGAATACATTTTTATTTTTAATTGATGTTTTTCAGGTGCTGACACTAGAGAAAAGGAGACAGACGAATATCTGACATAGTTTCATAAATGTCTCAGCAATCTGTTACAGTAGTAAAATAAAGGGCTACCTAATCAAGCATGGAAGAATCAGGAAGGCTTCCTCGAAGAGATGATTTATGAATGGAATTTTTAATAATAGTAATAACAACAATGCTATTCTAAATGTTTCACCTTTATTTTTCATTTACTGTTCACAGCTGAACTGTGATAGATGCATTATCATCATCTCATGTTACAGGTAAGGAGATGGGGGAAAAAGAGGTGAATTTACTTGCCCAAGTCAGTATAGAGAGGAAGTAGAGGTTTCCAGATACCAATCTAAACTAGCCTGACTCCACAGCCCATTCTTAACCACCCACCATGAACACTTTCCAGTTTCAAGCAGAGGGAGAAATTCAAAGATCCTGAGGTCTGGGAAATCACCAAACATTTGGAGACCAGCTAGCAGATCGGCATAGTGAAAGCACAGGGCATAAGATGGGTATTAGTGCCCAATATCAATCTAAATTTATCCACGAGAATTGTAGGCACTGTTGGTTATAACCTTGATCCAGATGATTATACTAGTTACAAAAACTAGGTTGTACTGGGGTGACAATACAGCTCCAAAATCTCAGTGGCATAAAACAGATGTGTTTATATCTTGCTTACATGACATGTCCAGCCACTCACAAGGCTAATGTGGGCTCCATCTTAACTCTTGCCTTCCAGGACTGTTCTGGTAGGAAAAGAGAGGACTGCAAGGTCAAGCCCAGGCAATTAAATGCTTTGGCCCAGAAGTGACGTCTGTCACTTTCACTCACATTTCATTGTCCAACACGAGTTTCATGACCACACTTACCTTCAAGAGTATAGGAAGTTCAATTCCCCTTGTACTTTGAAGTTGAGCAGTAGAGGATATTGGTAATTATGAGTAATACATTCCACAGTTTTGGTTTTCTCAGTATTGAGAGGTAATAGCATGCAGCACGTCAAAATAGGATTTGAAGTCAGACATAGCCAGGTTGGAATCCCAACATCACAACTCATCAGTTTGTTTTCTTCTGGTTAAGGTACTTAACCCTCAAAATTACATTTTCTTTTTCCTAATTATAGAGGCATTGCCCTTTCAAGATTGTTGCATGGTTTAAATGAGATCATGTATCAAAAGCATAATGAAAGTGTTTATGACATAGAAGCCCAATAAATGGTGGATTTATTTTACATTGGTCAAGAATCTGCAACTTAGGAGAAGTGAAGAGATTTACCAAAAGGATTGCAATATAACAGTTGATTACAGTGGTTACCTCAGTTTACATAACAAAATATTCAGTGAGGCAGCAGGAAATTAGAGTTCACATGCCATAAACAAGGGAGTCTCTACCTTGTTTCTTTCTTGTATTAGTTTTCTATTGCTGCATAATAAATTACCACAATCTTAGTGGGTTCGAGCAGTTCCCATGCAGTTAGCTCATGGTTTTGGAGGTCAAAAGTCCAGGCTGGGTTCAACTGGGTCCTCTGATCAGTTTCTCACCAAACTGAACCACGGTGTTGCTCAAGTTACACTCTCATGTGGAGATCAGGGTCTTCCTCCAATCTTATGAGGTTATTACAGAATTCAGTTTCTTCCTGCTATCAGATGGAGATCCCTGTTGCTTGCTGGCTGTAGGTCAGGAGCTGCTTTCAGCCCCTAGCCACTGTTCCATGCCACATAGCCCCTGAAGGCAGTTCACAGCATGGATGATTGCTTTCTTCTAGGCCAGTGGAGATACTTCTCTCTGACTTCTTCCTCTGTGATTAGAGAAAACTCTATGCTTTTAAAAGAATCACCTGATTATCTCATGCCCACCCCAGATAATGTCCCCTTTGCAATGTAACATCACATCATACTCAGAGGTTCCACCCACACTCAATGGGAGAAAACTATACAGAGGTGAGGGTCATTGGCAATCATCCTAAAATTCTGCCTACCACATTTCTTCACAATTCTTACATGTTGAGCACAGCAAGGTCTCCAATTATAGTAATTCATGGAGATAGAGCGTAGGAGGCATCTATGGCATATAACATACAATCCTTAGTGCCAACAAGCATAGGATTCCTAGAACAAATGATTTGTTTCTTTCATTTGGAAACCCATTCCTAAGGGAAATCTTCACATATTTGTTATGAGACAATTCTCCATGTGTCCTGCTTTTCTGAACATCTTTCAAACAGAGGCACATACTGTCCTAGACTATCTTTTAAAGGATATTATTTATATCCTTTATATCCTATTATATCCAAACAACCTTGGAATTTAGAGACTGTGTCTCTCTCTAGAGCAAAAGGCATGTTTGCTTACTAGCCTGTATGATAATATCTCCTTCCAAAGCAAAGGACAGACATGCCTACTGCCTATTATAAAAGATTCAGATTTCCCAAGACAAGATTCCTCCCCTGGAACACAGCTTACTGTATAAGAGACAACCATCTGGGTCCATCTGCTTCATCTCCATTGGAACATGGAGGCAAAAGGAAACTGACCGGTCTGGTGACTGATTGCTAAGAGTAATAAGCAGTCATTTGTCTCTGACCCAGAAGTCTTGTGTCTTCTGCCAACAGCCATAAAATTATGGCAAGCTAACATATTAGCTTGGAAGAAAAGTAAAATCATCGACTTTTCATAGTTCTTGACAATATTCAATGCTTTGAAAGACAGAATATAAGGAATGGACAGTGAAGAGAAAATTTGTACTCAAAGAAAAAAGCTGATTGCATTTATTTGTAAAGAATTATACATACATATCTTTCCCTTTAGAGGATAAATATCTGGAAGGATGCAGTTAAAAATATCTAGATTGGTAGACAATTTGAGTGATTTAGATGGTCTGATTTTGGTCATTAAGGACAAAAAATCCTATGAATCTCACATGAATATTTTCAGTGTGTGTTCACTTTTCTTTTCTTTGGTACTATTAATACAGATCATATTATCTGTATTTGTATAAAAAACTTTTAAAACAGATTTTTCTTTAATCCCTATGTATAATTGGCTTGTAATCCTATAAATATTGCAATTCAAATTATTTCCAGTTTTTCTCACAAATGCAGAACACTTGTTATCACAGATCACACTTTTAAGGAAATATGAAACTTCATGCATATCAGAAACCATTCCACGATGAGCAGAATTTACAGATTACTTAAGGTAGACTTTATTTTTTCCATAGGATAAACTTTTTTTCCAAATAAAATGAAAGAAATTCTTGTAGAACTTCGATTCATCACCAAACTTTTACCCCAACCTCTATTCATTGGTTCTACTACTGAATATTGAAGTAAACACACCCACACTCACACATGCATGTTTGTGCATGTGGGCACATACCCCTAGATTCCTGTATAGAAAAGCAAATTTATTAAGAAGCACAGATATCTTTTGGAAATTCACTAAAATGTAATCTCACATCTAGACTGATATTGACATGTCTTTAATATTTCTTGCATATAATTATTTCTCATTGTCTAGCATCATATTAAGATTTTAAATGCTACAAGAAATGTCCTGGCCTCTGGTTTTAAATGAGTCAGTTTCTAGAAGTCGGGAGACCACAAGGACATCCTCTATCTACCATGCCCCAGATTCTTTAGTATGGCACAATTTGTTAGCTCATTACATTTTTAATTTTTTTCATTTCAGTTATCAGTGCAGCATTAAATCTTTGATTATGTTCAATTTGGGTATGGGATACCAGCCAGTTTGAGAGCCAATTAGTTTCTATTGCAGTTGGTCTAAATTAAAATGATAAACCCCTTTCCACAGTAGGCATCCACTCACCACTGGACTCTGCCCCATCACAAAGTGAAAATCACTAAGCTTGTTTTAAAACTAAATCAGAAGTCAAATGAAAATATTTCCTGTGTGCATGAACATTCAAGGGTCATAGTTTACAATGAGTTCATTTTGCAGGGAGAGCAAGGACTGAGTCATAATCTCTTAGATTAGAGCTTTTCATTTTATCCTGTTATTCAGTTTTTCTTTTAGAAACCAATTGACTCCATCAGACACCAATCATATTCACAATGGTATCTTTTCTAAATCATGGAGGCGAGGAGATATGTGCCATTCTTTGCCTTTAATTTATTTCAGAAATCGGTGTCAGGATACCAAAAAAAAAATCAAGCCCAACTGGAAAGGGATAAGAATGGCAAATGGCACGGTATACAAGCCATTTTAAAAGCCTTAGGTTTGAAATTTTATTATATGAATTAGGTTCTGGAATTTAGGAAGCTAGTCTTAATTCAGTTTTGTTGAATACAAAATAATAGGTAGGTATAGATAGAGATATACATGGCCATACTTATATTCGTTACAAAACTTGCTTAAAACTTTGGGAAATACAAGAAAATGTAAAGAAAAAAACTGATATTATTCAGTACCATAACAGCCATGATAATCCCTATTAACATTTTGGTGAAATTCCTTTTCATTTTTTTTCTAAGTATGCAAACACATAACTATGGATTGGAAACTGGAGTGTTGATTCTTACAGCGTTTTGTAGGTGGTCACTGTGTACTATGCAGAACCTCAAGGGAAGCACTAAGGTGGTCAGTCAGGTGGCAGAAGACAGGAGTGAAGGGAAAGCTAGGCCAGAACCTTTATTGGGGTTTCTACAGAAAAAGCACAGAGCAGGGCAAACAGTTTAGGATTGAGTCATTTGAATAATTCTGGTGGTCTTCGGGCACAAAAATGGCCTGTGGTTACCTGGTACCTGGCCCTGGGTTGCTTTAGGGAGGGGAAATACTGACTGTTGTGTGAGAGTTTGATAAGGATGTAGTTTGGGGAAAAAAATTCTTTTTAAATTAAACAAAAAAAGTATGTAGTTGGGGGACATGAGCTTGGGATTGGTTGGTTCGTACAGGCAAGGCATGCTCCCGGCTGAGCCCTTTATTTTATCGCTAAGCACTGGCTCTTAGATTGCTCTGGGATGGCCAGTCTCTCCCCCTTTAGCAAGGCCACAAATGCCAGAGCATCCAGAATACAGAAAATAAGAAAATAGAGTTAATATAATTGGTCCAGTGATGGGTGGATGCCAAATAAGCAAACACAGAATTTACGAAGAGAGAACAAAAGGCATAGTTTCTTCATGACTGCCTAGCAATCCATCACAGAAATATCCTGCAATTTATACAGTAACTCTGCCATTTTTAGATGGTTATCTATTTTATAGTTGTTTGGTGTTTTAAACAATTCCACAATGAACAGAGAAGAAAAAGACAGAAAAAAAGACATGAAATCATTTAAAATGCTACATATAAATATATATAATTATACATTATATAATATATATGTATATAATACAATCATACATGTGATACCATTATGTTGTCATTATAAAATTTATGTGCTTTTGTCTATATAAGGAAATTGGAAAAGTAAGTTAGATCTGTCTTTACTGACTTCTAGAAATGTCTACAATATATTGACAAGTGAAAGGACACTGCAGAATAATGCATGTAATAAAATGCCTATTTCAGCAGATCAATCAACCAAAATCTCTTTATATAATATGCTATATATATTCATTTGAACAAGAAAAAATGTACGAAAGGGTATCTACCAGACCACTAAAATTGGTTTCCAGAGAGGAATGACAGGCTTAGGCAGAAGGCAGGCAAGGGAAAACAATTAACTTTGCTTCTGTACTTTTGTATTATATCATTTTACGTATTACAAGAAGAAGGTATTATTATAATTTCAAAATATCCAATAAAGACATTTTTGAAAGAAAACTATTTTGTGTTCATTTCTTATTTTTTCTTTCAATAAATTCCTAGAAAGGATTTACTAAGTTAAAAAAAAGTATAAATATATTAAGGAGATACATATAGATACATATTATATATACATGGAGAGAGAGAGAATGTTGTCATATGAGCTACCATCAGCAATGTACAAAGAAAAGTGTATTTCTTTATAATGCCAACACTGGACATTAACATTTTCAAATTCTAAAAAGAAATTATGAACATTTGATTGGTTTTGATTTGACCTGATTATTGGTAAAACTGAACTCTTTAACCATTTGTTATCATTAATGAGGATGCAATGGTAAAATATTTTCTTTTTAAAAGGAAGTTATTTTTGGGCGCCTGGGTGGCTCAGTTGGTTAAGCGACTGCCTTCGGCTCAGGTCATGATCCTGGAGTCCCGGGATCGAGTCCCGCATCGGGCTCCCTGCTCGGCAGGGAGTCTGCTTCTCCCTCTGACCCTCCTCCCTCTCATGCTCTCTGTATCTCATTCTCTCTGTCTCAAATAAATAAATAAAGTCTTTAAAAAAATATATATCATGATTAGATTTTTATTGGAATAGTATTCACTTGATAAATGAATTTGGGGAAAACTGCTTTATTAACCATCACATTTTCCTCCATTTATTAAAATTCTCTGTCATTTGGTGAACTCTGGTTTTAGTTACCTGTTGTAGCTCTTCTTAGATACACATTTGCTATTCTTAGGGATAAGATTTTTCATTAGATTTTCTAAATGGTTAGTTCAAGTTTATGGGAAGGTTACTAACCTGCGTGTGTTTTTAATCTGGCCACATCTCTGAGCTATCTTTTAACTTGATCAGCAGTTTTGTTTTCTTGAAGTTCCTAGCTCTACCACAGATAATTGTTAAGAATTCTGTATTTTCCGGGCGCCTGGGTGGCTCAGTTGTTTAAGTGACTGCCTTCAGCTCAGGTCATGATCCTGGAGTCCCGGGATCGAGTCCCGCATCGGGCTCCCTGCTCGGCAGGGAGTCTGCTTCTCCCTCTGACTCTCCCCCTCTCATGCTATCATTATCTCTCTCAATAAATAAATTTTTAAAAATTTAAAAAAAAAAGAATTCTGTATTTTCCTTTCCTGTGAATATTTTGATCATTATGGCTTTATGCCTCAGTGCATTAACAAGAACTTCCACAATACTGTAAAATAATACTGATAATAGCAGGCATCTTTGCCTCAGTTACTGGATTCTGCGGAAGATAATCACTATTATGTATCACATTGACTTCTAGTTTAAAATGGATATCCTTAACTGACTGAGCCACCCAGGCACCCTCCCTAAAATAGATATCCTTTTTACCTAGTTTGCGAAGATTTTTTAAAAATAAGGAATGTAGCCTTTTTAGAACCTTAGCCCTTTTAGAACCTATTGAGATGCCCGTTAAGCTTTTTGTTTCCCCTTTTTGATCAACTAACTTGATGTATTAATAGTTAAAAATACTAAGTCATTCTTGCATCCTTTAAACACAGCTAATACCAGTTTTAGTGGATATAAGTAGTGTTATGCCTATTTTTGTGTATTTTTGTATGCCTGATATATCTTTTCCCATTTTTTCTACTTAAAACACGATTATTTGGTTTTAGGTACTTCTTATAAATGGGTTCAATTTAAAATCTAATCTAAGCATCTTCATATAACAAATACATATTGCCATTCCTGGGGCATTTAGTATTATTGGTGGACATCCTGGTTTATAGTTATTTTTCAAAGTTTGTTTTCTTTTGATGTTGGCTGTCTTATTATATTATTTCTTAAATTTTTTTTGTTCTTTTTTGCCCTGACCATCCAATCTATCTTAATTTTCCTACTGGTTAAATTAGGATGTTAAATCATATCTAAAACTCTGCTCTTGAGTGATCAAGAAGGAAACTGTGTATTGTCATCCTACTAGACAAGATAAGAAGTTCGGCATACATTTACTCCCTGGCCAACAATGATTCCCATAAGCACAGATGGTTGATTTTTGCTCATGATGTATTACTTATTTATATTAAGTATCTTCTCTTTCAAGAATTATTTCTGACGTTTGATTCTAATTTTTTACTAATAACCTAATTCTAATTATTTTACTACTATTTGGACATGGGGTGTGAGAGCCTTCATTTATGCTCTTGTTCCTGGCCCCAGAGAGATGTAGGTGTGGGCCCTTTCACTGCCATCATCTGAAAACTGGTAAGGTTTTCTTCCTTTATGTTTAAAAAATATTAGAAGGGGGGCGCCTGGGTGGCTCAGTCATTAAGCATCTGCCTTCAGCTCAGGTCATGATCCCAGGGTCCTGGGATCGAGCCCTGCATTGGGCTCCCTGCTCGGCAGGAAGCCTGCTTCTCCCTCTCCCACTCCCACTGCTTGTATTCCCTCTCTTGTTGTGTCTCTCTCTGTCAAATAAATAAATAAAATCTTTAAAAAAAATAAAAATTAAAAAAAATATTAGAAGGATGCGGTCTTCACCTCTTTTTTTTAATAAATCTTACCCACCAACGGGCCCTTGAATTGGCAGATACAAAGCTTTCTTCAATCCAAAAAAGTGATCTTCTATTATTCTCCTGTTCAGCAGTTCTTGGGGATTGCTGTTATACCCAGATTGGAATATCTTGATATCGTGTTGGCCCAACTCATTTTCATATATTTATCCTTTTCCCTTGAATATCGGAATATCTCAGACTTTTCATCCTTCCTTAATTCAATTTTATGCAGTGTATAATCTATTTGCCACTTGCACTTCTGTTTTTGAAATATCAATCATGCTTTACGGTTTTAAGTACGATATCCTCATCTCACATTTTCCCTCCTTTATGTCTGTCTTCTAAATTTAAATGGATATCACTCCCATGTGAAAATATAAAATGTTCTATCTACAGTCTCCAGTTTCTTGTGGTAAAATTATTTCAGCAAGAGGCACTCCCGTGACTTTTTTTTTTTTAAGGGCAGCCCTGCCCCCATCTTTTTTTTTTTTTTTTTCTAACTGCAGTTACTCTTTTGTGGTCTTCTGCCTTTGTTCCTTAGAGAAAAAGCCAGCTCGTGACCTGGCATGATGCCCCCTGCAGAAGCTTTCTGGTAACTGCATCCCCCTGGGCATGCGTGTTTGAGCAAGTGTCAGCAAGGTGCCCGCCTGTGTGCTCATGGCAAGTGGTCTGTCCTCACACCTTCACAGTGAAGTAGCGGACTTGGATCAAACTCCTCTCATCCAACATGCTCACAGAAGCCCGGTGCTCTCGCAGGAAGAATGAGAATTCTCCAAATGACTGGAACATGCATTAAACTCTTTCTAGTTTTCATGCAGAGGTAGGAATTTTTACCTGCTTTTATACTTTTCTGGTCAATTCTACTGAAAACTGAAGACAGGAATTTGATTTCTAGTACGATCTCACCAAAATAACATTTTTTTTTTTGAGTCTACTGATCATTTTATTTTTTGTGTATGGGAAACTTCATCAGGAATATGTGCAACTACAATGAAAATAATTCACTTCAATCTCCAAATGGCTTCCCTTGAGGAGATCACAATCTCATAGCAAAACTTGCAGTATGATTTGCCAAAACGTTTAAGAAACTGTATAGCTGACCCTTGAACAACGGGGGTTTAGGTGCACCAGTTCCTCTCACCCCTGCATAGTCAAAAATCTATGTATAACTTTTGACTCCCCCCAAATTTAACTGCTAATAGCCCACTGGTGACCAGCAAACTTACTGATAACATACATTTGTATGTTATATGTATTATACACTGTATTTTTACAATAAAGCTGGAGAAAAAAATATTAGGAAAATCGTAAGGAAGAAAAAATATATTTACAGTGCCGTACTGTAAAAATCCACATATAAGGAGACCACACAGTTCAAAACCATGTTGTTCAAGGGGTCAACTGTAGTTCACTTCTACAAAGTTAAACTCTTTCTACATGATGGAAAAATTACTGATAGGATATAATGAATTGAATTAGTATTCTTTTAATTTTCAAAGGGCTTTTACATCTTTTATCACATTTATTTTCACAACAGCATTACAACATCATCTGGTAGATAGGATACATAATAAAAAGCACATTTTCAGATGAAAAGCCTATGATCCAGAGATAACTTACATAAGAATTCTGCCAAGCAGTGGCAAAGCAAGGACAGAAAGGAGTCATTTAATTAAGTAAGATAAGACTCAGGATATTTACTTAATTTCTAATGATTTCAAATAACATAAATAAACTCCTCTCACTCCAAACTTAGTTGCAGCCATTCATTCAACTCATTCCTGTATCAGATTCCTTACAGACAGGTTTGATTCTTGATATGTTGGCCCCACAAGATAAGGTTTACAAGGTACATAAGATAGACCACTGAAAGAAAATACAACACTATTTCTCTTTGAAAGAGAAAATTGACCTTACTTTAGAGGACATTAGAATACTGTCTGCCCAGGAACCAAACTCATTATGGCAGATTAAAGATGGCAGAAAATTCTTTAATTCTCTTCCCATCAAAAAAAGGGGGCCCATGCCCCTTCTCTTTGAATCTGGGTACTCTCTGTGCTTTGACTAACAGAAAGAGCAGAAATGGCCCTGGCAAAACCTTAAGAAACTGGTAGTTTCCATTTCTGGTCTTTTGAACCACTCTTTCTAAGCACCCATGTAAGTATGAATACCCTGAAACAACCAAGCTGGAGAGGTCCCGTGTAGACACTCTAATCAACAGTCCCAGCTGAACCTAGTTTTCCAGCCATTTCCACCAGACACCAAACACATGATTCTTCAGACCAGACCAGGCACCAGCCCACTACCAACAAACAGCTCCAGATGACACCACATGGAACATAAAAATCTCCTAGCCAAGCTCTGCCCCCAAATCATCATCTAGCAATGAAACGATTGTTATTTTAAACCACTGAGATAAGTTGTCATGCAGCAGAAAATCATTGAAATACTTGTCATCCTATTTGAAGAAAGTCTGACTATAGATGAAAGGCAGGGCTCCACTTCCCAACACAGAAAAGTCAAAGTAGAAAATACTTTTTCACATCCTTGGTGACTGAAATGCAAGTGTGTGACCTGAGTTAGTCAAACAGGAGCCTAAGTTCAAGACTCTGAACCATGAAAAGGAGTGACACAAAGGAGAGGTAAGGTTAAAGGAAATTCAGAATAACTGCAACAAATCAAAAAGTCATTTCATGCAAAAGACCATGAATAGCCAAGAAAATGTTGAGGAACAGTAATAAGGTGGGGAGCCTTGCCTTTTCAATATCAAGACTTTTCATTAAGGCATAGTAATTAGGATAGTGTGGCTTTGGCTCAGAAATAGACACTGAGACCAATGGAACAGAATACAGAAACTGGAAGAAGAACATGCATGTATGGAAACTCTCCTATATGACACAAGAGGATTTCTAAATTAATGATGAATAAACAGGGCTGAGAAAATTGTCTATGTCAAAAAATAAATAACATTGAATCTTTACCTCAAGCATATGCTGCAATCAATTTTAATTACATTAAAGACACAAATAATAGTTGAAATTGAAAACATTTAGAAGGAAATACAGGAGAATCTTTTTTTACCTCAGGGTAGGGAATAATTTATTAAATTTATTCAAAATAATAATCAGAAATAATGAAAATTAAACTATAACAAAATTAGCAATTTACCGTCATCAAAGTCCATAAATAAAAGGACACACTATCGACTGAGAAAGAGATCTGTATATAACTGACAAAGGATTAGTATCTAGCATATATACAGAATTTTTCAAATTAAAAAAAAAGACAACTCAAAAAAATACTGCCAAAATAAAGGAGCAAGAAATGAACAACAACAAACAGGAATGAACAGTAAATACTTGAATCCATGGTAAACTTCAAAAGCAAAGAAGAAAATGCAAATTTAAACCACAGTGGGATGCTATTTTACACAGATTACATTGGAAATATCAAAAGTTTGACAAAAATCAAGTGCTAGAAAAGATATTAGCAACTTGCTCCTTGAAACACTTGTAGGGGAAGAGAAAATTGTTATTCTCACTTTAGAGAGGATTTGGACAACATCTAGTAAAAGTTAAGGCATTTACCTTAAAACCCAACAATTCCCTCCCTGTAAATACCTTATAAAAACTCTTTATATGTACATTAAAAATAAGTAGAAATATATTAATAGCAAGAAAACAGAAATCATTTAAATACAAATCAAGAGAAAACACAAACTGTGAGATATTAATATAACATTATTACTCAACAGTGAAAATGAAGGTATGAGACCTATACAAGGGAACACAGATTATCATAAATACAACACTGAATTAAAAAGCAAATTGCAGGGGTACCTGGGAGGCAGAGTCAGTTAAGTGTTGGACTCTTGATTTTAGCTCAGGTTATGATCTCAAGGTCATGAGATTGAGCCCTGCATTGGGCTCCGTGCTCAGTGCAGAGTCTGCTTGAGATTCTCTCTCCCTCTTCTTCCCCCTCTGCCCTTCACCCCTGCACTCTTTCTCTCTAAAATAAATAAATAAATCTTTTAAAAATAAATAAGTAATAAAAAGCAAGTTGCAGAAAAACATGTAGAGTATGATACCACTCAAAAACTTTTTTTAAAAAGCAAAACTGAACTACATATACAGACAAACACAGTAAATCTATTTTGGAGCAAGGAAAAATAAAGAGCAAATTTCAAATAGTTATTACATAATGGAGCAGGATGAGGGATTTTTTTTCTATTAATGATCTATTAATATGGTGTATGATGTTAATGGATTTCCTAATACTGAATGATATAAGCATATCATTATTTTCTTAAATAGTATTATATTCTTAATGTAGTATTAGATTATGCTTGCTAATATTTAGTGTTTTGCATTATTCATTAGTGATCTTGACTTAAAAATTTCTTTATGTGTGTATGTACTATATTAAATTTAGATGTCAATGCTTTATAAGAAGAATGGAAGTTTCCCATCAATTTCTATAAATTTGAACAAAAACAGCACTGAGGGCGCCTGGGTGGCTCAGTTGGTTAAGCGACTGCCTTCAGCTCAGGTCATGATCCTGGAGTCCCGGGATCGAGTCCCGCATCGGGCTCCCTGCTCGGCGGGGAGCCTGCTTCTCCCTCTGACCCTCCCCCCTCTCATATGCTCTCTGTCTCTCTCATTCTCTCTGTCTCAAATAAATAAATAAAATCTTTAAAAAAAAAAAAAAAAAAGGCACTGAGACTGAGTTTGGTAAAATTCTACTGTGAAACTAACTTAGTATCTTGATTTTATGTGAGGTAATCTCTTGATAACTTTATTTCTTTAGAATTTCTAAACTGGCTTCTGAGTCCAATTTTGACAAAATTCTATTATCCTTGAAACTTAAGCATCTAGGTTATCATAAAAGCATGAAAAACAAAAAACTCTGAAAAACTTTAATCTTTTAATTTTTTTTTAAATTACTATTTCAATATATTCCCCTTATCACCTCCTTGTCTGTGTATATAGTTTTTCTCATATTTTCCCTTGATAAAGTTAGCTGATTTTTTTATTAATTTTTCTCAAAAAGAAAATTTTGGTAAACTAATTAGAACTTAGATCTTCTGTTCTTCAATGCCTCATTAATTTTTGCTTTTATCTTTGTTAGTTCTCTTTCTTTGGCTTTTATTTTGTTGGGTTTTTTCCTAACTTTTTCAGCTGTGAATTTCATTCATTTATTTTCACTATTTTACTTTTACTGATAAAAGTATTTAGCTCTATGAAGTTTCCCCTACCTGCTTTAAATGTATTCCATAAATTTTATTTTATTTTATTTTATTTTATTTTATTTTATATTTTAGAGAGAGAGCATGAGCGGGGGGGGGAGGGGGGAGGAGAATGGGAGAGGGAGAAAGAGAATCTCAAGCAGGCTCCACGGTCAGTGCACAGACCAACATAGGGCTCGATCCCATGACCAGGAGATCATAACCTGAGCTGAAACCGAGAGTCTGTCGCTTAACCAACTGAGCCACCCAGGCACCCCTCCATAAAATTTTAATATATACTATTCTAATGATTAGTACTTCTTATAGATTCCATAATTTATGTTCGTATTTTTTCATTTCACCCAAGAGTTTAATAGAAGGTTTTGTAATTATCAGTTTTAACCTTGGTGCTTCTGTCTCCTCTTCTCTTTTATGTACTTGGCTGGAGGGGGAGGAGGCAGGAATTAGGATACTGCTCACTCTCCAAAAGGCTTATGGCAGGGGCTTAAGTTGAACATACTGCTGAGAGTTGGGGTAAGGTGGTCCCCCTTAGCTGTGGGTGATGTGATCCAAGACCCCACTGGGTGCCTGAAACCATGATAGTACCAAACTCTGGTTTTTTTTCCTGTATATACATACCTATGACAAATTTGAATTTATAAATTAGGCATAGCAAGAGATTAATAATAACAAATAATAAATTAGAACTGTGACCATATACTGTAATCAAAGTTATGTGAACATGGTCTGTCTCTCAAAATGTCTTATTGTACTATACTCACCCTTCTCGTGATGATATGAGACAATAAAATGCCTATGTGAGGAGATGGAGCATGGAGAATGACACAGATGCCATGACGTAGCTGACCATCAGTACTGACCCTCTGATCACATGTCAGAGGGAAGATCATCTGCATCCCGACTGCCGTTGACCACAACCAAAACCTGAGAAAGCAAAACCATAGACAAGGGCGACTACTGTATATTTTTCTACTTAAAAGCAGTTAAAGTGGCAATGTTATTTTTCTTCTGGTTAGGCTGACATTTTGGGTTATGTGGGCTATATTTGTTTCTCTTGTTGATCAGTACAGTTTTTTGGAGAGATTCAAACTTAATGACAACCATTTTCCTAGGCTACCTGGAAGTCTCCACCATTGCTTTTAACCTAAACATTTCATTCCTTTGAACCAAAATTTTAATATTTAACATTTAATTAATCTGTCTTTAAAGTTTCTTGTTTCTCCTATCTTTTTCTTTTCCCCGGAAACAAAATGTAATGTCCAATCTTAAAGCTATCACAGGTCAAAGAAACTCATGAATTATCTAGTCCAGCCTAAAACTACCACAGTTATCATTTCTACAACTGATCCAAAAAAGGACAGGAGGGAGATGGCTATTCAGGCTCTGGTTTCTTATTTTCAAATTTTCAAGACAACATATGCAAAATTTAGAAAGTTATACATATTTTGATTTTTGTTTTAGAGTTTTTTTCAGTGAAAATATAGTCCTAGGAATTTTTGCCCATTGGTCTCATCTCAACCCGCAGCGTGAATACCCAAGCATACATGTGTACCCCAGAGAACACAGGGTGACATAGAATAAATGCTCGACTCCAAATATAGGAAGGGAACGAAGAAAAAAACATTATTTTGCATTATACCAATACAAACTTATAAAGTAGAATGCAATATTTGGATAGTATTTTTAAATGAAATGTGGGTTCTCAAAGAAATGTGACAAGTATCATTAAGGGTACATTAGTGGAAAATCTGAGAAGCACTTCTCATCTAGAGTAACAGAAAAAATCATGTGTCTTGTATAGAGAGATTGTACATATAGCCTCTAGGGCTTTCATGTCCCTGTGAATTTTCTGTTCATAATCAGCATTCTTATGTTCTCATATTGTTTTCTACACGAAACAGTTTTCACAAGCTCAACTATCCCAGTCTTATTTTTCTATTTACTTTCTATTTGCAATAAAATAAAATTCCTAGAGGAGTTACAACACTCTAGGTATCACCAGATATTCTTTTTTTTTTTTTCACCAGATATTCTTACATGATCTGAACTTTATGTATTCTTTTATATGTGCAGTCTAACATTTAATTAGGATTGTTTTTTAACTCTTGAATACTATGTTTGGTTCTTACGGCATTTGGAACTCCTAGGTATTTCTGATATGCATTGTTCTGTGTGTAAATATGTGTATAAATCAGTGTACCTACATATTTTATATAGATATTACATACATACCTAAAATATACAACTAATTTCTAGTTAGTTATAATATTAAATTGCATATTTGTCCACTTACATTTTACTTTGTCAATTTCAATTCCTTTGTCTAACTATTGAGATAATTTTGAATCTTGAATCTAAAAACCAGGGGTGCAGATGGGGGTGGAGATAAGGGTGGTTAGGGGTAAAAGTACTTGCATTTTTTTGAGTATAAGACCTAAAGCTACCCAAGATACTTACCAAAAAAAATTTCTTTAAACTAGCATTATAGATTGCCCCTACAATGCAAATAGGTTTCCCATAGGTTAAAAAAACACACTTTTGAAGTATTTATTTAATTCTCTGCTTTAAAATTATGGTGAACAGAATATGCCTGGATATAATTTCAGTGGCATTCAGCAAGAGAACCCCTCCTCCAGACATCAATCTCTATGATAAAACTATTATTCAGTTGCTGAGTTATATATGAAACCCCCTCTATTACTCTCCATTGCACATTTCTCCATCTGGTCCACAAGAATATTCTAATATACTTTGCTGACATGACATGGTGTTTTGTTTTGTTTTTTAATTTGGTAGACTTTGATGGATGCTCATTAACTAAGACATGGCCTCTCCACATGACTTTCTTATGGAGAAAGGAAGGAAAGAAGGAATGAGAGAGAGAGAAGGGAAGGAGGGAGGGAGGGGGGAAGGAAGGAAGGAAGAAAAGAGGGAAGGAGGGAGGGAATAAAGAGAAGGAAGGAGGAGAGGGAAGAAAAGAAGAAAGAAAGGAAGGGGAGAGAAAGAGAAAGTAGGGAAGGAGGAAAGGGGTAGGAAAAACAGGAAGGTAGAAAGAAGGGAGGGGGAGGGGAAGGGAAATATAGCTTCAGCATAAACCTTAGTGAATAGTTTGAAGTTGGGATCTCAAAGTAAAGCAATTGGCTTTAAATGGATGCTAGGAAGAACAAGAAAATTTCTCTCTAGTCAACAACTATGAAAAATTTGGTCAATAGGAAATCAATAATAACTTTCTTCTCCAAAAATAATAGTGCTTGAGACAAGGGCTTAATTGATAATGTTAAAAGCAAATATAATATCACTGAGAAAAAAATTAAAAGTTTTTCTAAAGAATTAAAATACAAAGAGCACCAAGAATCTAGTTATGATATATACAAAGTCATCACGAAAAATTTCTCCTGACATCAAAACGAGAAAGAAGGCAGGAAGGAGAAACAAAGTACTAAAAAACAGATGGAAGAAATAGAAAAATGATAGACTTAAATTCAACAATATTTGCATTATATATAAACGGACTACACAGTCCAAGTAAAGACAGAGATTGTCAGGCTGAATTACGGAAAAGGACAACTACATTCTCTTTACAAGAGATACATTATTAAATATGTATCACAGATATGAAATACATAGGTTGACAACGAAAGAATAGAAAAGTCTATAACCACGCAATCAATAATCATAAAGTATGGCTATATTACTATCAGGCCAAGGACACCTCAAGAACATGAAATATTATCAAAAGTCAAAGTCAGGAAGACATAAAAATCGAAGCACAGTATGAATGCACCTAACACCATAACTTCAAAATACTCCAGACCAGATGCTTTCCGACACCTGATTTTCTGTTAGGGAATACAGAATACTCAATGTAGGAGCTTTTCTTTCCAGCAGATTTTTATTTAGTATTAATATATATCTTAACATTAAATATCCCTGGGAAAGTTCCTCAGCCATCGTTAATAATAGTAATGATCAGGATAGCAAGAGCAACAACTACTACTAGTGTTTATATGCTCCCTATATTCCAGATACTATGCCAAGAAATTTACCTATCTTGTCTATGAAGATGTTATTTTTTTTCCTGTTTCAAAGATGAGGAAAGTAAAGATTATAAAGAGGTGAAAGGATTTTTAAATAGTCATATTACTAGCAGATGGATGGGCTACAATTCTTCACTGCTCACACTGACATCTTAAAGTGAATTATTCTAATGAGCCAACAGGTTTTTCTCTTTCTAATAGCTACTTAAATAACTAGACATTTGATTTGAGATAGGGAAAAAAGTTAAGAATGGGAGCTTTGGAAGAGAGCAGACCAAATGAAGAAAATATCAGAGGGTATGGATAGAAGTCCATGAATTTCTGGGAATAAGGGGAAGTGAATCATACTGGTGGTACAGACATAGGTGGGAATCACCCCACATTTAGATAGCAAGCAATATTGATATGGTAGCATCTTTAGTCACTGATTACTGCCTGAGATTTTCCTTAATATATATGTATCATTTTAAGATGGATGGATGAAAGGAAGGAAGGAAGGAAGGAAGGAAGGAAGGAAGGAAGGAAGGAAGGAAGGAA
>NW_023270709.1:20159994-20182721 GCF_011800145.1 Mirounga leonina | reverse complement strand
GAAGGAAGGAAGGAAGGAAGGAAGGAAGGAAGGAAGGAAGGAAGGAAAAAAGAGAGAGAAAGACCTTCCTTTAACACTGAATTGAGGGAATTATGATTAGTTGAGTGTATGGATATGTGCATTTATTACCACCTTCTCCCAAACCTCACTAAAATGACAAAAGTAAGATTTTTTAAAAATGTTTAAAACCCTCCTGGACAAAGAGAATGAGAAGGAGACAACAGCAAACAAGAAATGTCAACTAATTTTGTAAAGATGGAAAGAGAATACAGGATTGATGTCAACTTAAATCAGAGCAAAGGAAGCACAAACCTATGGGCCCCCAGAGGGTAATATCAATGAGAAGCAAATTGGTTTATCCCTGAAGAACCTTTAAAAGGTTCAGGAATTGGAAAATAAGGTATTACACAACCTGAAGGTCAAGTTTGGAGGTAAGAAAGGGAAACTGACTTAAAATGTGCATAAGCAGCAGTTAAATTCTTGGTTTCTCTCTTCTGCCTTCCACTTCAAGGTAATTATCCATTTCTTATTCTCAAAGGAGAATAAGGGTCTCTTTCCTAAAGAAATGGAAACAGAAATGCTCCACCTTGAAGACATCAGGCACAGCTGCAAGCAAGGATAAGGTGCTAGATGGAAAAAAAAGAGATTAAATCTGTTTACTGAAAAGTGACACAGCCTTACCATCTCTTCCTCACCTAGTTGCCAGAATGCCTACAGATTGGATCCTAACCTCTTGGGCATTGTGGTTGACAGCTTTCCAAAATGCTTCCACATAATCCCTGTCTGCTGGCATTCACACCCTTGCTTTCCCTTGTATGTGGGCTGGACCCAGTGACTCAGTTCTAACAAATAAAATGTGGAAAAAGTGATGGAAAGATTAGGTAACTGAAGACTGTCTCATCTCGCTGACACTCTCTCTTGGCTTCTTGGCCTGCTTACTTTAATGAAGCAACTCATCATGTTGGAGAGACTCCAGTGGCAAAAAACAAGGCAGCTAACATACAGAAAGGAACTGAGGTGCTCAGTCCAACAGGCCACAAGGGACTGAATCCTACCAATAACCTCATAACTGAGCTTGGAAGCAGATCCTTCCCCAGTCAAGTCTTGAGATGACTAGAGCCCTAGCTGCCCCCCTTGATTACAGACTTTGAGGCACCCTGGGACAGAAGAGGCAACAAGCCACACCCAGATCCTGACATGAAGAAACTGTAAGATAAATGCTGTTTCAAGCCATTAACGTTTGGGGATAGTTTTTATGCAGAAATAGATAACTAATAAAGGCATTTTGGAACATCCCTCTATCAAAAACCTGAGTGACCAAGATAAAAGACCTACAGAAATGGACATCTGGTATACTCTCAACAACAACAGAAGCCTGACCACCCTACAGTAAAGTCCACAAGCCAATAAATTCTGCACAGCAATCCAGATCTACCAAATAGCTCTTTGATATGAACAGGAAACCAAGGATCACCAGAAGTTGACTGAAAGTTCCAACATGGAAGGCAGGCTAAAACAAATTTACAAAAGAAACTTTAAGGAAATAGAAGCAACTCACACACACAAAAAAAGGAAGCAAGTTAAGCTACAAATTAAAATTATTATCCTCAGAAAAAGACAGCACATCTATGAAACAGAATTCCAGAAGAAGACAAGAAGAAGAAGGGTGAAGGGGAGGAAGAGGAAGAGCATGAGGAGGAGGAAGACAGTGAGGTGGGAAGGGAAGAAAATAAATAAAAATGGTTCTTGGAAAATAAAAATAATTGCTGAAATGGAAAATTCAATAAGATTGAAAATACAATTGAGGAAAAATCTCATACTCTAAGGGTGATATGATATAGAAGGTAAAAAAAAAAAAGACAATCCATCAAGTTTAATATCTGACTAATAGGAGTACCAAAAAGAAATACAAAAGGAGGGATTAATTAAAAAATACTAAATTAAACTTTCCCAAACTAGAAAACATATTTCTCCAGATAGAAAGAGACCCACGGAAAGCTCATAAAAAATGATAATAAACCACAGTAAGATACATAATCATGAAATTTCAGAACATCAGAGAAAAAACAAGAGCCTACAGTATCCTGGGAGAGTAGATGTAGATGATTTGCAAAAAATCTGGAATATGAACAGTACTGGAATTTTCAAAAACAACATTAGAAGCCAAAGACAAGAGAATAATGACCTCAAAAGTTTGGGGAAATTAATTTTTTTAAAGATTTTATTTATTTATTTTGGAGGGGGGAGCAGAGGGGGAAGGGGCAGGAGGAGAGAGAGAGAGAATCTCAAGCAGACTCCCCACTGTGAGACTCCATCTCACAACCCTGAGATCATGACCTGAGCCGAAATCAAGACTCAGATGCTTAACCACCTGAGCCACCCAGGTTCCCCTGGGGGAAACTAGTTTTTAATCAAAAGTCAATGCCTACTACTGGGTATTTACCCCAAAGATACAAATGTAGGGATCTGAAGGGGTATATGCAACCCAATGTTTATAGCAGCAATGTCCACAATAGCCAAACTGTGGAAAGAGCCAAGATGTCCATCGACAGATGAATGGATAAAGAAGATGTGGTATATATATACAATGGAATATATACAGCCATCAAAGGGAATGAGATCTTGCCATTTGCAATGACATGGATGGAACTGGAGAGTGTTATGCTGACGAAATAAGTCAATCAGAGAAAGACATGTCTCATATGATTTCACTGATATGAGGAATTCTTAATCTCAGGAAACAAACTGAGGGTTGCTGGAATGGTGGGGGTGGGAGGGATGGGGCGACTGGGTGATAGACACTGGGGAGGGTATGTGCTATGGGGAGCGCTGTGAAGCATGCAAGACTGTTGAATTACAGATCTGTACGTCTGAAACAAATAATATATGTTAAAAAAAAAGAAGAAGATGAAGAAGATAGCAGGAGGGGAAGAATGAAGGGGGGGAAATCAGAGGGGGAGATGAACCATGAGAGACGATGGACTCTGAGAAACAAACTGAGGGTTTTAGAGGGGAGGGGGTGGGGGGATGGTTAGCCTGGTGATGGGTATTAAAGAGGGTACGTACTGAATGGAGCACTGGGTGTTATACACAAACAATGAATCATGGAACACTACATCAAAAACTAATGATGTAATGTATGGTGATTAATATAACATAATAAAAATAAATAAATAAGAAGTCAGTGCCTAGTCAACGACTATGAAAGCAGAAGAAACTGAAGTGCAAGGTCTAAAACAATTGTATACAAAGTATCTTTATACAGGAAGTTATTGAATGTGGTGAACAAAACAAACAAAAAGCAGAAACAGACCCATAAATACAGAGAACTGGTGGTTATCAGAGGGGAGCAGGGTGGGGGTTGGGCAAAATGGGTGAAAGGGAGTGGGAGATGCAGGCTTCCAGTTATGGAGTGAAGAAGTCACGGGAATAAAAGGCACTGCTTAGGGAGGAGAGTCACACTTCATGAGAAAAACTTATTTCTAAGTGGTACACATCAGGGAATGAATGAATAGAGAGAAAACGATCTAGGTATGAAGAAACTGAAGATGGGAAAAAGTGTAAGATAATCTCTAGAAGGCAGGCAAACAGAAGTGCCAAGACAAGACTTGTATAGCAAGACCGGAAGAGATGCTGCCTAGCCTACAACAAGTGGATTCAGGGCTCCAAAAGAGGAAAACCATGATCTAACAATTTGCCTGATAAGGGCATTGAATAGCTGTTGGAGATAGGAGAAAAGTTTGTCAGATGCATGAGAAGAATTAGCATTGGTTTCATGTAAGTTAAGCAAATTGAAAGTTTGAGACAATTTTTAACTGCAGAAAAAAAAAGTTTTAGAAGAAAAACACCTTAACATAGAATACTATGTGACTCAGCAAGTGACTATTTCATGAAATATGCTATTTCATAATTATAAGATGTACACTCTGAAAATATTTTTAATAAAAAAATTGAAATGTAATTATATTAGAAAGGATAGGAAATACAGCGAGGAACAGAGGTGTAAGAGAGATAAACCCTTACATACCATAAAAGGAACTGGATATTATACCACTAAAAATGATAAACCAAGAAATGGTAGTAGAGGAATGTTATTTACAGTGTGGAATGGAATAGTCCACGAGATACACAAAGTAACCAGAAGTGGTTTTCTAGGAGATGTGAAATAGGTGAAAGAAAGTACTGGTGCACTTTATTATAAGTCTTTCCATTTGTCTTTAACAATATGCATGTATTACCTTAATTAAAAAGAGCTTTAAAAACAAAATAATTACACAAATCTGTTTCTCTCAAAGGATGGTTCTAATCTACAATTAAATGAAAAAGCCAAGATGCATCTGAATGTATGTGGTAAATTTCCTAATTTTCACAGAATCAGAAAGAAATACACTTCATATGTGTGCAAACAAAAGAGTATAGACAATACTGAAAAATATATACATATTGATTCTGATTTATTAGGGGAGCAGTAGAGTTGGAGTGGGGGAAGAGAGATCATTAACTTCCATGCAAAACCTTAACCTGCTACAAATGAGAAAATTAAAAATTCAATCATTTGGATCCTAAACTAGGTAAGTTCTTTTTTTCTTTCACCATAAAGGACATTAGTGGGACAATTGGTGAAATTTGAATAAATTGAGTAGATTCAAGTGCTACATCAAGGTTAATTTCCTGATTTTGATAATTATACCACTGTTCTCTAAGAGAATGTTCTTGCTTTAAGAAATATTTTGGGGTAAAAAGAGCTTTATGTCTGCAACTTTCAATCAATTCAGATAAATATACGTGTGTGTAGGCACACACACAAATCAATACAGAGAGAAAAATAAAGCAAATGTAACATCTGAAAGATTCTGGATGAATTTAAGGGAATTCTCTGTACTATTTTTGCAATGTTTTTGTACATCTGAAGTCACTTCAAAATAAAAAGTATAAAAAAAAATTTAACCATGTGCAAACAGACTCTCATGTTACACTCAGTAATATATCCCTGAGAGTGACACAAAAATACTGTCTTTTTGTCATAGTGTTATTAGGAAGATCCCACCATCGGATACTCATTACAGAAATCATTTAGGAGCCAAGAGATGTTATGTCGGTGCTCTTCCCAAGACAGAAGGAAGTTAAAATGACAAATAAGACTCACCACCCTGAAGTGGTTTCAAGAAAATGCACCATAATCGTTTTTAGAAAGAATTATTTGGAAAGGAAAATATTTTTTGCTCTGCTTCTCATATTGCATCTGTATCAGACAAGTTGATCTTATGAAAGATCACTGAAGTGGAATTTTAAAGCATAGTTTTTTTTAGGTGCCTCAAAACCATGAAAAAATTGAAATGGAGCCAGTTGCCCCAGATACATACTTGGAGCAATTGTTTTTCAAACTTTATTGAAGGCATTTCTGAACCAGGTCGGAGTTTTGTGTGGGTTAACATTTTCTAATATTTCACTCTCCTTCAAGGTTAGCCACTGAATACTAGGGCTAAATTTAACAAGGAACAAGCAAATAGTACTGGATGGTAAGCTCTGTTTAATTGTCCCTCAAATCCACCCACTAAAATATAATAACTTATATAATAATAGATAATAACATAATAATAAAAACTAAGGTCTTTATATTGAGGAGTTTAGTAACCTATAAGCATATATTCCATTACAACCTGTCTCTGCCTTATTTACATAATGAATATGATGCGTGGGAAGCGCAATTACTTAGCTGGGTAATTTAGGTAAGTCAATTTTGTTTCAGTGGGTGCCACTTTTCCTTATCATTAAAAAGAAGAGCATTGGACTACATGACTTCAAGTTCGTTTTCAGCTCTAAGAATATTTGTATTAGTCAGGGTTCTCCACAGAAACAGAACTAATAGGATGGGGTGCGGGCAGGGAGGGAGAATGAGACAGGAGTGAGATTTTGATTGATTTTAAGAAATTGGCTCATATGATCTTGGAAGTGCAAGTCTAAAATCTGTGGAATCAGTGGGCAGGCTGGAGATCCGAGGAAGAGTTGCAATCTGGGAGGGGGGAAAGATGGCGGAGGAGTAGGGGACCCTATTTCAACTGGTCCCTGTAATTGAGCTGGATATCTATCAGACCACTCTGACCACCCATGAAACCAGCCTGAGATGTAAGAAGATCTGGATCTCTACAAACAGAATATGGCAGGCGGTTGGTTTCGAGGTACCAAGTGGGGAGCCGTGATTCCGTGGGCAGATATCAGAGGATAAATGGCAGCGGAAGGGTGCCTGGCCGTGGGGACCCTACACCGCGGGTGAGCGACAGTCTCGCGCTGTGGACGGGGCACAAACTCGCACACAGACCGGTAGCGGTGGGGAAAGGACTTTAGGGCAGCCCCTGGGGCAGAAACCCGGAGCGGTGGGGTCACGTGTGTGAACTGGGAGCGGCTGGTGGTTTTAGAAGCACAAAGGGCAGAGACGTGCCCTGACCTGGAGGCAGGACTGGGGGCGCTGCGGAGGGGCGCACAACAGAGGACGCTGCAGCTTATAGCAGCACCAACAGAAACGGAGACAGTGTGGCCTGGAGAGCTCACTGAAGAACAGACTGCCGTCTCTCTGCTCTGAGGCAGAGGGTTGGAAACGGTCTCTTCTGCCTGATTCGCGGAAGAGACACGGAAAGCCTCCAGGGAAAGCTGCCAGAGAACAAAAGCCCAAAAAACTGATTCCCGCTGAGCCCATCCCCGCCACAGGGGCGCAGGGCAACTCCGCCCAAACAGGGTTGCCTGAGTAACAGCGAGGCAGGCCCCTCTGGCAGGAGACAGGCTGGGAAAACAAGAGGCCAGCAACCCTAAGGTCCCAAGAAAACAGGTGCATCTTGCTTCAGTTCTGGTCAATAATTTGAACTCTATACATTCCCTCAAACACCCATCAACAGAATGACTAGGAGGAGGAGCCCCCAAAATAGAAAAGACTCAGCGATTATGACTTATGCTGCAGATTTACAAATGGATGCAGATATAACCAAGATGTCAGAGATGAAATTCAGGCTAGCAATTGTGAAGACAATGGCTAGAATGAAGAAATCAATTAATGGCAACATAGAGTCTCTAAGGGCAGAAATGAAAGGTGAATTGGCAGAACTTAAAAATGCTATCAATGAGATCCAATCCAATCTAGATAATCTAACAGCTAGGGTAACTGAGGCAGAAGAGAGAATAAGCGACCTGGAAGACAATATAATAGATATAAAGGGAAAAGAGGAGGCCACGGAAAAACAACTCAGAATCCATGAAAATAGAATCAGAGAAATAGGTGACACCATGAAGCGTTCCAATGTCAGAATAATTGGAATCCCGGAGGAGGTGGAGAGAGAGAGAGGACTAGAAGATGTATTTGAGCAAATCGAAGCTGAGAACTTCCCTAATCTGGGGAATGAAACAAACATTGGAGTCCTAAAGGCAGAGAGGACCCCTCCCAAGATCAAGGAAAACAGGCCAACACCCTGGCATGTAATAGTAAAACTCGCAAATCTTAGAACCAAGGAAACCATCTTAAGGGCAGTTAGGGGGAAGAGATTCTTTACGTACAGAGGGAGGAACATCAGAATAACATCAGACCTATCCACAGAGACCTGGCAAGCCAGAAAGGCCTGGCAAGACATATTCAGGGTACTAAATGTGAAGAACATGCATCCAAGAATACTTTACCCGGCAAGGCTTTCATTTAGAATGGATGGAGAGATGCAGAGCTTCCACGACCGGCAGAAACTGAAAGAATATGTGACCATTAAGCCGGCCCTGCAAGAAATATTAAGGGGGATTCTATAAAAGGAGAAAGACCCCAAGAGTGATATACAACAGAAATTTACAGGGACAATCTATAAAAACAACGTCTTCACAGGCAACATGATGACAATTAATTCATATCTTTCAATAATCACTCTCAATGTGAATAGCCTAAATGCTCCCATAAAACGGCACAGGGTTGCAGATTGGATAAAAAGACAGGACCCATCCATATGCTGTCTACAAGAGACTCATTTTGAACCTAAAGATACATCCAGACTGAAAGTGAAGGAATGGAGATCCATCTTCCATGCCAGCGGACCTCAAACGAAAGCTGGGGTAGCAATTCTTATATTGAGAAAATGAGATTTTAAACCAAAGTCTGTAATTAGAGACACAGAAGGACACTATATCATTCTTAAAGGGTCTATCCATCAAGAAGATCTAACAATTGTAAATATCTATGCCCCCAACATGGGAGTAGCCATCTATATAAGCCAACTGTTAACCAAAATAAAGAGTCATATTGATAACAATACGTTAATTGTAGGAGACTTCAATACTCCACTCTCAGCAATGGACAGATCATCTAAGCAGAAAATCAACAAGGAAACAAGAGCTTTGAATGATACATTGGACCAGATGGACCTCATAGATATTTACAGAACATTCCACCCTAAAGCAACAGAATACTCATTCTTCTTGAGCACACATGGAACTTTCTCCAGAATAGACCACATACTGGGTCACAAATCAGGTCTCAACCGATACCAAAAGATTGAGATTATTCCCTGCATATTCTCAGACCACAATGCTCTAAAACTGGAACTCAATCACAAGAAAAAATTTGGCAGAAATTCAAACACTTGGAAGCTAAAGACCACTCTGCTCAAGAATTTTTGGGTCAACCAGGAAATCAAAGAAGAACTTAAACAATTCATGGAAATCAATGAGAACGAAAATACATCGGTCCAAAACCTATGGGATACTGCAAAGGCGGTCCTAAGGGGAAAATACATAGCCATCCAAGCCTCACTCAAAAAAACAGAAAAATCCTGAATTCACCAACTAACTCTACACCTTAAAGAACTAGAGAAAAAGCAACAAATGATGCCTAAGCCACGCATTAGAAGAGAAATAATTAAAATTAGAGCAGAAATCAACGAATTAAAAACCAGAAACACAGTAGATCAGATCAACGAAACTAGAAGTTGGTTCTCTGAAAGAATTAATAAGATCGATAAACCATTAGCCAGACTTATCCAAAAGAAAAGAGAAAGGACCCAAAGTAATAAAATTATGAATGAAAGGGGAGAGATCACGACTAACACCAAGGAAATAGAAACAATTATTAGAAATTATTATCAACAACTATATGCCAATAAACTGAGCAATCTGGATGAAATGGAGGCCTTCCTGGAAACCTAGAAGCTGCCAAGACTGAAACAGGAAGAAATGGACAACCTGAATAGGCCAATAACCAGTAACGAGATTGAAGCAGTGATCAAAAACCTCCCAAAAAACAAGAGTCCAGGGCCTGATGGATTCCCTGGGGAATTCTACCAAACATTCAAAGAAGAAATAATACCTATTCTACTGAAGCTGTTTCAAAAAAATAGAAACAGAAGGAAAACTTCCAAACTCATTCTATGAGGCCAGCATTACCTTAATCCCCAAACCAGGCAAAGACCCCATCAAAAAGGAGAATTTCAGACCGATATCCCTGAAGAATATGGATTCCAAAATCCTCAACAAAATCCTAGCTAATAGGATCCAACAATACATTAAAAGGATCATCCACCACGACCAAGTGGGATTTCTCCCCGGGATGCAAGGGTGGTTCAACATTCGCAAATCAATCAGTGTGATAGAACACATTAATAAGAGGAGGGAGAAGAACCATATGATCCTCTCAATTGATGCAGAAAAAGAATTTGACAAAATACAACATCCTTTCCTGATTAAAACTCTCCAGAGTATAGGGATAGAGGGAACATTCCTCAAGTTCATAAAATCCATCTATGAAAAACCCACAGCGAATATCATCCTAAATGGGGAAAAGCTGAGAGTCTTTCCCTTAAGATTAGGAACACATCAAGGATGCCCACTCTCACCACTATTGTTCAACATAGTAATAGAAGTCTTAGCAACAGCAATCAGACAACAAAAAGAAATAAAAGGTATTCAAATTGGCAAAGAAGAAGTCAAACTCTCTCTTTTCGCAGACGACATGATACTTTATGTGGAAAACCCAAAAGACTCCACCCCCAAATTACTAGAACTCATCCAGCAATTCAGTAATGTGGCAGGATACAAAATCAATGCACAGAAATCAGGTGCTTTCTTATACACTAACAACGCAACTGTAGAAAGAGAAATTGGAGAAACGATTCCATTTACAATAGCACCAAAACCCATAAGATACCTCGGAATAAACCTAACCAAAGAGGTAAAGGATCTATACTCTAGGAACTACAAAACACTCATGAAAGAAATTGAAGAAGACACAAAAAGATGGGAAAATACTCCATGCTCATGGATCAGAAGAATAAACATTGTTAAAATGTCTATGCTACCCAGAGCAATCTATACCTTCAATGCCATTCTGATCAAAATTCCAATGACATTTTTCAAAGTGCTGGAACAAACAATCCTAAAATTCGTATGGAATCAGAAAAGACCCCGAATTGCCAAGGAAATGTTGAAAAAGAAAAACAAAGCTGGAGGCATCACATTGCCCGATTTCAAGCTATATTACAAAGCTGTGATCGCCAAGACAGCATGGTACTGGCACAAAAACAGACATATAGGCCAATGGAACAGAATGGAGAGCCCAGATATGGACCCTCAACTCTACGGTCAAATAATCTTTGACAAACCAGGAAAAAACATGCAATGGAAAAAAGACAGTCTCTTCAATAAATGGTGCTGGGAAAATTGGACAGCCACATGCAGAAGAATGAAACTCAACCATTCTCTAACACCATTCACAAAGATAAACTCAAAGTGGATGAAAGACCTCAATATGAGACAGGAATCCATCCAAATCCTAGAGGAGAACATAGGCAGTAACCTCTTTGACATCACCCACAGCAACTTCTTTCAAGACACATCTCCAAAAGCTAGTGAAACAAAAGCAAAAATGAACTTTTGGGACTTCATCAAGATAAAAAGCTTCTGCACGGCAAAGGAAACAGTCAACAAAACAAAGAGGCAACCCACAGAATGGGAGAAGATATTTGCAAATGACACTACAGATAAAGGGCTGGTATCCAAGATCTATAAAGAACTTCTCAAACTCAACACCCAAAAAACAAATAATCAAGTCAAAAAGTGGGCAGGAGATATGAAAAGACACTTCTCTGAAGAAGACATACAAATGGCTAACAGACACATGAAAAAATGTTCATCATCATTAGCCAGGAAAATCCAAATCAAAACCACATGGAGATACCACCTTACACCAGTTAGAATGGCAAAAATGGACAGGGAAAGAAACAACAAATGTTGGAGAGGTTGTGGAGAAAGGGGAACCCTCTTACACTGTTGGTGGGAATGCAAGTTGGTACAGCCACTTTGGAAAACAGTGTGGAGGTGCCTCAAAAATTTAAAAATAGAGCTACCCTATGACCCAGCAATTGCACTACTGGGTATTTACCCCAAAGACACAGATGTAGTGAAAAGAAGGGCCATATGCATCCCAATGTTCATAGCAGCAATGTCCGCAATAGCCAAACTGTGGGAAAAGCCAAGATGCCCTTCAACTGATGAATGGATAAAGAAGATGTGGTCCATATCTACAATGGAATATTACTCAGCCATCAGAAAGGATGAATACCCAACTTTTACATCAACATGGTTAGGACTGGAGGAGATTATGCTAAGTGAAATAAGTCAAGCAGAGAAAGTCAATTATCATATGGTTTCACTTATTTGTGGAACATAAGGAATAGCATGGAGGACATTAGGAGAAGGAAGGGAAAAATGGAGGGGGGGGGAATTGGAGGGAGAGATGAACCATGAGAGACTATGGACTCTGAGAAACAAACAGGGTTTTAGAGGGGAGAGGGGAGGGGGGATTGGTTAGCCCAGTGATGGGTATTAAGAAGGGCACATACTGCATGGAGCACTGGGTGTTATATGAAAACAATGGATCGTGGATCACCACATCAAAAACCAATGATGTATTGTATGGTGACCAACATAATAAAATTAAAAAAAAAAAAAAGAGTTGCAATCTGAAACCAAAGGCAATCTGCTGGTAGGATTGGTTGGAGGAGTTCAGTCTTACTTCTGTTCTATTTTTTCCTTTTTTTTTTTCTTTTTTTAAATAGACTTCATGCCCAACATGGGGCTTAAACTCACGACCCTGAGATCAAGAGGCACATGTTCTATCAATTGAGCCAGCCAGGCACCCCTCAGTCTTACTTCTATTAATGCCTTCAACTGTTTGCATGAGGCCCACCCACATTACAGAGGGTAATCCCCCTCACTCAAAGTCCACCAATTTAAAAGCTGATCTCATCCAAAAACATCTTCATAGAAACATCCAGAATAATGTTTGCCAAAAATCTGGGCACAATGGCCCAGCCAAGTTACACATAAAATTGACTATCACAATACTTGATGTTATAATTACTTTAAAATTTAAAAGTCAAACGCAGTGTGAGAATCACTGTCAGATTTTTCTTAGAGAGAAGCCTAAGAAACTCTACCACAACTCCTTGGAAAACACTGTAGTTTTTAAACAATTAAGATGCTCTTTATCAATGTGTTTGAGCCATGGCATGGAGTGAACTTAGCTCGTAAACATAATTTTCAGCTACCAACAAGAAGGACGTCATATACAAGGCCAAAATACAGTGATTTCAAGAAAAGATACTGAATCCTACTATTGACTCCACCTCATATCTACTAAAGATGGTTCTGGCCTAAAGTCTCAGAATGATGGTTTGAACAGAATTCAGCCTATTATCTGTGTCCTTTCTTTCTAGAATTGCATGTGCCAGCTTCCTTAGTATGGATTCCCGCTCATCATTTCAGTGTTGTGATATCATATTTGGAGTAAGTAACAATCCTCCCATCACATTATAAGGAATATTTATCTCAGCAATAAAAATGCATTAACCAGCAATCATGTTATCACTTATTTAAAAATACACAATTTTGAAGTAAAAGAAAAATAGCAATGTAATACCAATACTACCAAAAGAAAATATAAATCTCTCTTATTTGCCTCTTAACTATTATTCTTCCAAGGATTCTAGTATCTTGGAATATGGGACCAACTATAAAGCAAGCAATAGTCAGACTTCCACTAGTATTCTCCCCTTACCGCAAAATAACTCTGAGCAAATTTAATTTTAATCACCACAGTGCCCAACAAGAAAATGTAAGTGAAAGAAGCCACAGTTTGAGAACATAGCCCCCCTGGTCTTCACAACATTTCTTAGTCTCCTGCTCACACATTCACCTGAGGACTTTGGTTATAAAGGCAAGAAAGAACCCACATGGTGGTCTAGTTCCAGAATTCCCAGAAAGAGCAACTTTCTTGTGATTAAAATGAGTGGAGAGTGGCCATCAGAAGGATGTTCAGTTTGCCTGTACATCCTCAGAGAACTTTGAACAAAGGAGGTAACTGTTGAGCTACCACCCACATGCTATTGAGCAGAGTTGATTCTCATTGTTGAATGTGGAGTGGGAGTTTAAGAAAGGAAAAACCTGGCGGTCCTCATTAATGAATATCCTCTAACCTTCCTCAATGGCCTACTCCCAAACCCCCTCCTCCCAGACTGAGTGAAAACAAGCCATTCTTTGAAGTCCGAAGTTCCTCACTGAGTGTTCTGGTAAATCCATAGGTACCTTTCTCAAGGTGAAGCTTTTCTATGATCTGGTCCTTTCAGGGGACTTTTGCATGAGGGGGCACAGCCTCGATGCCCCCGAACTATTTTTTTTACTAAGCCTCAGCTCTCCATAACCAGATGCAATGACAAACTGTCAAGTTCAACAATATGAAATTTGCAATAAATACATAGATCAAATCATTATGTTGTACACATTGGACTCATATGCTACATATCAATTATAGCTCAGTGAACTGGGGGCAAAAAAACAACCTTGCATCTGTACCCACAGGTTAGGAAAGATTGTTTGCCTGCAGTTCCAAAGGCAAAAAGAGGTTATTTTTGTCATTAGGGCCAATACTAAAAGGGAATGATTTAAAAGGCAGGAAAAGTTCTTCAAATTGACAAAAGTATACAATAGCTGAGTGCAGTTGTAAGCAAACAGGAAGAAAGTTGGTGCCACCCCATTCTTTTCATGAGGTGTTAACTGGAAGAAGGAGGTAGAGAGAATGAATCATGACCTCCAGGCCCATGGAATGAAAGGAAAGTACCAAATAAGTGGCTGGTCAAGGGCCCAGGTCAAGAAAGTCCCTTGCAGCAGACCTCTAACCACAGCTGTTCCCAGCAGGAGAGCACTGAGAAGGTGTTCTGGACCTGCAGAGCCCAATGATTCTCCTAACTTCCAAAAAAAAACCCTAGAAAATACCTTCATCCAAGGTGTCGCAGCTCCCCATCTGGGTCCCTTGACATGAAATCCTCAGAGAGACAGGAAGTTAAATCTCTCAATAAGAAAGGGACTCTTAACCACTTCACAGGGAATTATGAAAGAATATAAAGTTATATATGTTTTTACACATGGAGTTGGAATGATCATTGAAAAAAAAAAATGAAGCTCTGTGCACGTATGGAATTGTGCTAGAGACACAGGACACACGGCCTTGTTCCTAGATGACCGTGTCTTAAAAGGTGCTTCCTTGGGAAGAAAACACCCTTCAGCTGCATGGCATGCACTCCTCACCCATTCTGTTGAGGTTGGTTCTCAGCAATTGTGACTCAGAAATTAATTTCAAATAAGCAGATAAGGGACTTCCAAAGATATAGTTGCACTAATAAAAAGCATTCAGATGCTAATTCCTTTGCACAACCAAAGTGATTCTTAGGACACAAAAACAGCCATTAAAAATATCAGGTCCTTTCATACAAAATGGCCAAACAATGTCTGCTTCATGTTAGAGGAAACAAACGGTTATAAATTCTATTTCATTCCTGCTTCTGTGGGAAATAAAAGCAATGCACGTAAGAACCAAACCCTTGGGAAATTGCTGATCAAAGGTATTTCAGTGTCACAACATTGCTGCTCAAAGTACACAGATTTTTCTGTGATTTTTTACAAGAATGTCTATAATTATTAATGATAGGGTAGTTGACAAGGTGCTCGGCAGTTTATTAAACATTTATGTTCCCTGACAGGTTTGCAATCTATACAAATAGGTTCGTCTAACTTTTCCAACATTGCCAGGCTGTCCCCTTATCCCCTGCGCACCGGCCTCTTACCTTCTCTCTGTCCCTGTGTCACCATTCCTAAAACAAACCCATCAACCTCCTACACAGGAAGCACGTGTGTCTCTGCACCCCACCTCCACAAATAGCTTTACCTTTTTTCTTCTTTTCTTGACATTTTCCCTCCTTTTCCACCTTCTGTCCTCTACCCATCCCCCCTTGTTCACCCCTGGTCCCTCCTCTGCAGCCAAAATTCCTACTTTCCACAACCATCTTTAATTATCTAATGTTTTTATGTAAACATTTGAAGGAAAAGAACATGCCAGAACATTCACTAGGCAAATAAAAACAAAAGAGAGAGAGAGGAAAGAAAGTACTTCAAAAGCAGAAAGCAGCACTTCGAGAAGAACTCCAAACATTTGTTATGGAGAATAATGAAAACTAGAACTCGGGGCCCTTCCTTCCTTGTGTGCCCTGTTGTTCTCAGTTACAGATCGAAGCAAGCAAATCCTTCTCTGCTGCAGCTCCAACAGAGACTGGAAAGTTCTGGAAAAGTTCTTCTGTGTGCGGTCGGAGATATTTTAGAAGTTGGACACTCAAAGGACAAAAGCGATAGACCAGAATAATGGAGGCCAACCCGGCAAAATAAATAAGAAAGTAAATAAGTAAGCATGGCGAGGAGGGAAAATATGGTTTCATTAGAAAAAGCCTTTCTGGGTAATAGAAAACTAAAGAAATACTGGGAGAAATCAAGCAAAAGAAAATTAGAAGCCGCAAAACTGGAGATAAAGTAGAATTAGAGGTAAAAGAAGGAACGGCAGGATATAATCTGGAAGGTCAATTGATAAAATGTGTAGCAAGCACTGAACCAACACCAATCAATACAGCTCAGTATGAACCGAATCACAGCCTAATAACCACATCACATCCATTTTATGGTACTATCTATCACACGAACAGCAGGAAACAGTGGCAATTCAACTTACTGCACACTCCAGCGACCTGGCTTCCAAGCATCGTTTGGAAGGAGCAGTGCAGGAGTCCCTGTGATAAAGGGCCAAGGGAGCAGACAGCTTTCAGAACAAACCGCCTGTGAGCTCCTGTGAGCACAGATCTGGGGCAAGAGCGGGACAGAAGGAGCAGAGAGAGAAGGATGTGAAGCACGTCTGCTCACGTTCCAGGTGGAATGAGGACGTCCTGCAGGACCCTGCTCTGCCACATTCTGGGGAAGGGCTTGGGGCGCAGGCAGAGGCAGGGGTGAGGGACAGAGAAGGCTGGAGGAAACTTGAATCATGCACAGAAGCATGGAGAAGCAGGGACTTGGGAGCTGGTCAAGATGTTCCCCAGAATGAGGGGTTTTATTTAACGTGTGCTTTTTTCCTATGTTTACATGGCTGTGGCATTTTGACTTTTCTCCTCGGGAGCGGTTGGGGGGCGGGGGGTGGAATCCTGAGACCAAAAAAAAACATATTAAGCAAAAGTCGGAGTACACACTATACACCCTAACATCAAGGCTGTTTGGTGGCCACAGGGCTGTCTGCACCATCCTCCTTCCTCCGGGTCTTCCGAGAGCCTGCACTCTTGACCTGGGACAAGGGATGCAGGGACAGCCACCAAACCTTCAAGGATGGTATCACACATCTTCTCAAGATTTGTTTCAGGAGAACAGTTTTTTTATAAGAAGTCAAAATAGAGCTTCGTTTTCTTCACGAGTATCATTCTCTGCCATTATCATTTGTTTTCAGTTTGTTACATTTTGACTTCCTTTCTTTAACAGAGATGTCAAGTCCATTGTAAGCTCTGGGTAGAGATGCGTGGTACAAGTATTTCAGAGAATTAAATGCATTCCTGTGTCAGCATGCAGTCCCTTCCTTACCTCTGAAAAAGGACACAGATGGGAGCCCTGTCTCAACATTTGCTCTGAATACTCTAGGGAATATGTGAAGCATTTAAGCTGGTCAAACCACACATACCTGGTAAAGTATATGTGTCATAAAGCAGATTTATAATAGAAAATAATTTTCAAATGGTGTATAGTTTGATTTTAAGACCTCTCTACCATTTGCCAGCCACATTAAACAAAACAATAAGAAACTACATGGGCTAATTAAAAAGGAATGCAATATTCCACATAAGAACTTAGTTGAGGTGCTTTATGTAACCACAAGTCTTGACTGTTGGTAGCAGAGATTTATCTATGGAAAGTTTAGTGTCCTCAATTTTTCATAGGGACTCATGCCAAATATCCTCCCTTAACACAAATGCATTAATTGTTTTCTGAGGAATTTATGTTTTTCCCTAAATTATTTGGCAGCCCAGGTAAGAACATACCAAAATTCTCCACTCTTCTCCTCGTAAGGGATGTAGAAGTGAGGGGCAGATAATAATAATAATAATAATAATAATAATAATAATAATAATGACTCTGCAAAACTGAGCCTTTCTAGGGTCAAAACAAACCTGAAAGCCTTCAGTTTCACCCCAAATTTAGAATCCAAAGTTTAAATCCAAATGCCTGAAATTATATCCTTTTGTTCTCTCATATCTATCTTCAGCCTCCAAATCCAGTGAATGTTTTTCCCACAAATGACCTTCCAAACATGTTAGATGACTTTCATGTTCCATTTTTTCCAAATTACATCAAGCGATTTTTAAAATGAGACTTAAAACACTCCATCTTGTGTTTCATCTAATAACAGAAATGTGCGACCTAATGACCCTGAAATCCTTAAAGCTGTGTCTTTTTCCTATGTAAATGATTTATCATAACATAACTTGTATGTTGTCACATTTGAATGCAGGTAGGTGTTATAACTAGACACTGAATGGGAAGAAGGTACACGAGTGTGTGAAAAGCCATGAATGTGATGGTGGAAGCAAGTCAAGGATGGGAATGAAGGGGAGAAGGAGAGAAAAGTAAAACTGCAGGTACACAGGCATTTGGAAAGAGGTGCATCATGGCTGGTTCCTTTAGCACAAATTTTACCTTTAAACTCGGGAACAAAAAAATTTAAAAATAAATAAAAAATAATGTCAGGAACAAATCTGGATAGGCAGAAATCAAAACATGAAAGAAGGAGGGAAATTAAAATGAGTACATCAGGAATTTAAATAAATTCAGGTGCCCAGATTTAAAAAAAAAAAAAAAAAGAAGGAAAGGAAAGGACTCCTAGAAGTAGGACACTATCTTTGTTGCGATCTTATAATCTTGGGAAATAGCATGAGAAAGAAGAGTAGAGACAGAGACCTGGTTTTCTTGATATTATCTCCTTGCAAAATGATTGTCATTAAAACCTAGTAAAATTTCATTTACTTCCAGAAAATGAAATGCACAAGTTGGGGGCATCTAACTTGGACTAGAGTCTCCCAAAATAGATTTATGATACAAAAACAAACGAACAAACAAACAAAAAGCCTCCGAAAGCTTGTGTCCTTCTAGCCCTGGATGTGCCGGTGATGCAGACAGAGTCTGATTCTTTGTTTCCTTGTTGGTAAGACGCATTTAAAAACATGCACAGTTCTTGCCTCAGGATTACTGTGGCTTTCCAATGAAATATATGACAATATATTGTAAACTGTACTATACCATGGAAAAACCGGGGATATTATCATCAATGTACATGAAAGAAGACTTTTTTAAGTTACAGCTGACAATCCACTAAGAGTGAGCAAACACCTGATTGGCCTTAACAGAAGCTCAGTGAGTGAAGTGATGCTGTTTTCATCCTTACTGGTTAGGCTACACTGGTAAAAGACCTCAAAGGAAATTATTTCCATCTTCTTATGTCTATATGGCTGGTAAGGAAGAAGGACCGCTTACCTTACTCTTTGTTGAGAACAGAACCAAAATACCCTAAAAGAAATTACAAGGAGATTTCATTTGGTTAGAAATTGACTATAGGGCGGAGCAAGATGGCGGAGGAGTAGGAGACCTGGATTTCATCTCCTCTCAGGCATTCAGCCGGATAGGGATCAAACCATTCTGAACACCTACAAACTCAACAGGAGATTGAAGAAAAGAAGAGCAACAACTCTCTGAACAGAAAAGCGACCACTTTCTGGCAGGTAGGACGTGCGGGGAAGGGAATCCGAGGCGATATTCGGGAGGATAGACGGCGGGGGAGGGGCCTCCGTCGGCCGCTTCTGGCAAGTGATAGAGCCGCGGAGCACAAAATCGGGACTTTTAAAAGTCTGCTCCGCCGAGGGACGTCACTCTGGTGGCTAAGCGGGGGGTGGAACCCTCCGGGACAGTGTGGTCTCAGGACCCTCGGGGTCACAGAAAGACCGGGGGTGCCTGAGGGCGGCAGAGCTCCCAGGTATCGGAGCGGGGAAGCCGGCTGCAGAGGCGGAGCCCAGGCGCGGGCCCTCAGCTCGGGGTTGCCATTGACCGTGATCTGCGGCCCAGTCGGGCCCCTGCTCCTCCAGCAGGGACCCAACAAGCGGCAGATCCGGGGAGACGCACCTTCCTTCCTGCAGGGATCTGCTGGGTTTGGAGACTCCACCCGGGGTCGGATGCCAGAGATAGAAACGCGCGGTCACAGGCCGGGGGAGCACGGAGTGCGGCTGGAGACGGGGGAGACGGGAGTGACTGACGGCTTTTCTCTGGGGGCTCACTGAGGAGCGGGGCCCCGAGTTCTCGGCTCCTCCGGAGCGGAGATTGGGAGGCCGCCATTTTCACTCTCCGCCTCCAAAGCTGTACGGAAAGCTCGCAGGGAACAAAAGCCCCGGAGAGCAAACCCGAGCAGATTACTTCGCCGGGAGGGGGCAAGGGCGGGGCAATTCCGCCTCCGGCAGAGACATTTGGAAACCACGGCAACAGGCCCCTCCCCAGAAGATCAGCGAGAACAGCCGGCCAAGACCAAGTCTACCGATCAATGAGAACAGCAGAACTCCAGCCCTAGGGGAATGCTGCACATAGAATTCACGGCTTTTTTACCATGATTCTTTAGTCTTTTAAATTTTTTTTTGTTTTTTTAAAGACTTTAGCTCTATTTTTTTGTTTTTTTAAGATTTTATTTATTTATTTGAGACAGAGAGAATGAGAGACAGAGAGCATGAGAGGGAGGAGGGTCAGAGGGAGAAGCAGACTCCCTGCCGAGCAGGGAGCCCGATGCGGGACTCGATCCAGGGACTCCAGGATCGTGACCTGAGCCGAAGGCAGTCGCCTAACCAACTGAGCCACCCAGGCGCCCATGATTCTTTAGTCTTTTAAAGTTAATTTTTTTTTAACTGTTTTTGTCTTTTTACTTCTTTTTGAATTTTTCTTTTTCCCTTTTTCAACCAACATCTTATCAATCCCTTTTTTTAAAAAAAACATTTTTATTTTTCATTTTTAGAGTCATATTCTATCCCTTCATAGTAGTTACCCATATTTTTGGCTTATATATATAAGTTGTTCTCTCTTTAAAATTTTGAGATAGTTTCTTCTAACAGATTAAAATATACCCTAAATCTCTAGTATATGGTGTTTTCTATTCCCCTGCCTGAGCACATCCTCTCCCTTTTTTTTTTTCTTTCTTTTTCTTTTTTCTTTTTTTAAATCCTCTTCTTTCTTTTTTCAAACAACTTATCAATTCCTTTTATAAAATTTTTTATAATTTCCATTTTTACAGTCATATTTCATCCCTTCATCATATCAACCCTTATTTTTGTACATATATAAGTTTTTCTTTCTTTAAAATTTTGGGAGGCACTTTCTTCTAAAAGACCAAAATACACCCCAAATCTAGTGTGTGGCACTGATCTATATACCAGCCTGATCATATTTGATCACATTCTGGTTTTTTTGTTGTTGTTGTTGTTTTGTTTGTTTTTGTTTTTATCTTTATCTTTTTCTTTTTCTTTTTTTTCTTTTTCTTTTTTCTCTCTTTCCCTTTCTTATCCCACTGCTTCAGGTCTTTTCTGATTTGTTTAGAGTATATTTTCTGGGGACGTGGTTACTCTGCTAGCATTTTGTTCTCTCATTAATCTATTCTCCTCTGCACAAAATGACAAGACAGAAAAAATCACCTCAACAAAAAGAACAAGAGGTAGTACCGACTGCCAGGGACCTACTCAATACGGACATTAGTACGATGTCAGATCTAGAGTTCAGAATCATCACTTTAAAGATACTAGCTGGGCTTGAAAAAAATATGGAAGTTATTAGAGAAACCCTTTCTGGAGAAGTAAAAGAGCTAAAATCCAACCAAGTAGAACTCAAAAAGGCTATTAATGAGGTGCAATCAAAAATGGGGGCGCTAAGTGCTAGAATAAATGAGGCAGAAGAGAGACTCAGTAATATAGAAGATGAAATGATGGAAAATAAAGAAGCTGAGAAAAAGAGAGATAAACAACTCCTGGATCACGAGGGCAGAATTCGAGAGATAAGCGATACCATAAGACGAAAAAACATTAGAATAATTGGGATCCCAGAAGAAGAAGAAAGAGAGAGAGGGACAGAAGGTATAATGGAGCAAATTATAGCAGAGAACTTCCCTAATTTGGGGAAGGAAACAGGCATGAAAATCCAGGAAGCACAGAGAACCCCTCTCAAAATCAATAAAAATAGGTCAACTCCCCGACATCTAATAGTAAAACTTACGAGTCTCATAGACAAAGAGAAAATCCTGAAAGCAGCTCGGGAGAAGAGATATGTAACCTACAAGGGTAGAAACATTAGATTGGCAACAGACCTATCCACAGAGACCTGGCAGGCCAGGAAGGACTGGCAGGATATATTCAGAGCACTAAACGAGAAAAATATGCAGCCAAGAATACGCTATCCAGCTAGGCTATCATTGAAAAGTGAAGGAGAGATAAAAAGCTTCCAGGACAAACAAAAACTAAAGGAATTTGCAAACACAAAACCAGCCCTACAGGAAATCTTGAAAGGGGTCCTCTAAGCAAAGAGAGAGCCTAAAAGCAACATAGACCAGAAAGGAACACAGACAATATAGGGTAACAGTCACCTTACAGGCAATACAATGGCACTAAATTCCTATCTTTCAATAGTTACCCTGAATGTAAATGGGCTAAATGCCCCAATCAAAAGACACAGGCTATCAGACTGGATTAAAAAACAAGACCCATCGATATGCTGTCTGCAAGAGACTCATTTCAGAACCAAAGACACCCCCAGATTGAAAGTGAGGGGGTGGAAAACCATTTACCATGCTAATGGACACCAAAAGAAAGCTGGGGTGGCAATCCTTATATCAGACAAATTAGATTTTATTTTTTTTTAATTTATTTATTTGAGAGAGAGAGAATGAGAGAGAGCACATGAGAGGGGGGAGGGTCAGAGGGAGAAGCAGACTCCCTGCCGAGCAGGGAGCCCGATGCGGGACTCGATCCCGGGACTCCAGGATCATGACCTGAGCCGAAGGCAGTCACTTAACCAACTGAGCCACCCAGGCGCCCAGACAAATTAGATTTTAAACCAAAGACTGTAATAAGAGATGAGGAAGGACACTATATCATACTTAAAGGATCTATCCAACAAGAAGATCTAACAATTGTAAATATCTATGCCCCTAACATGGGAGCAGCCAATTATATAAGGCAATTAATAACAAAAGCAAAGAAACACATCGACAACAATACAATAATAGTGGGGGACTTTAACATCCCCCTCACTGAAATGGACAGATCATCTAAGCAAAA